>NC_045995.1:13811143-14052321 GCF_010909765.2 Amblyraja radiata | reverse complement strand
CTTATATTCACTGGAATTTAGATGGATGAGAGGGGATCTTACGAGATACATATAGCATTGTTAAGGGATCGAACAGGCTAGAACAATGAAGATGTTCCAAATGTGGGGGTGTCCGGACCAGAGGTACAGTTTAACAAAAAGGGTCGGCCATTTAGGACTGAGGTGAGGAAAACGTTTTCACAGAGAGTGTTGTGAATCTGTGGAATTTCCCTGCCACAGAAGGCAGTGGAGGCAAAGTCTCTGGATGTTTTCAAGAGAGAGTTAGATATAGCTCTTAGGGCCATGGTATCAAGGGATATGGGGAGAAAGCAGGAACGGGCTACTATAATAATAATGCATTTTATTTGCTGGCGCCTTTCTGGACACCCAAGGACACCTTACAGGACATAAAATCACAATACATTTATCAATATTAAAATCAAGTTGATTAAAAACAAAAAAAAAGGTTTGAAGGTCAGCAGTAAAATCTTGTAGTTAATCCGGTGGTGCACAGGGAGCCAGTGGAGTGGAGTGAGGATGGGTGTGATGTGGTCCGATGGTCTGGTGCGGGTGATGATCCAGGCTGCAGAGTTCTGAATGCATTGGAGGCGATGAAGAAGTTTATTGGAGGTGTAAGTGAGGAGGGCGTTGCAGTAATCGATGCGGGATGTGACCAGAGCGTGGATGAGGACTTTGTATTGTCTTTGGAGAGGGAGGGGCGGAGTCTGAAGATGTTGCGGAGATGAAAGTATGCAGAGCGTGTGATATTGCTGATGTGGGGGCAAAAGAAAGTGTACTGTCAGAATGACGCCGAGACTGTTGACATGGGAGGAGGTGGGTATGGGTGAGCCATCAACTGAAATGGTGAACGGGTGGGGTTTGGAGAGTGTGGACTTTGAGCCAATTAGCATGATTTCTGTTTTATTTCCATTGGGTTTTAGAAGGTTGAGTGACATCCAGTTGCAGATAGCTTGGTGACAGGTGGTGAGGTGTTGGGGGAAGGGAGGTGTTTGGTTTTGTGGAGAGGTAAAGTTGTGTATCATCGGCGTAGCAGTGAAAATTGATTCCAAAATGACGGAGAATATGCCAAGAGGTTGAATATAGATGATAAAAAGCAGTGGCCCGAGCACCGATCCCTGAGGAACACCATGGGTGACTGTGGCAGTTGTGATGTGACTTTATTTCCCTGGATGAACTGTTTTCTGTCGTGTAGATAGGACCGTGAACCAAAGTAGTGCATTGTTGTTGATGCCGGTGGCAGATAGACATTCCAGAAGAATTGGGTGGGAGATGGTTGTGAAAGGCTGCTGTGAGGTCGAGGAGGACCAGGATGGATAGTGGCCGTGTCAGCTGCGAGAAGGAGATAATTTGTAATTTTTACCAAGGCTGTTTCAGTGCTGATTGTGGCGAAAACCGGACTGAAATGGTTCATAGAGGTTATTGTTTTGAAGGTGGACTTGAAGTTGTTCGCTCTGTCCTTTCCAGAAGTTTAGTGATGACTGGGAGGTTGGAGATGGGCGGTAGTTATTTGGATTGTTTGGATCAGAACCTGGTTTTATTAGAATCGGGGTGACAGAAGCTGTTTTGAGAGATGTAGGGACAGTAGCAGTTGTTAGGGAGGAGTTAATTATGGACGTTATGATGGGTGAGATAGAGGGCAGACAAGATTAACGGACAGTAGGGATGGGATCAAGCAAGCAGGAGGGGTTCTTGGACTTGGTGATGAGTTTAGTTATTTCTTCGACTGTTGGAAGCTGGAAATTGATTGAGGATGATCAGCCGTGATCACAGTGAATGGCTGTGCTGTTCCACGTCACTCACTCGCTCGCACCTCACCCTCCTCACGCTCTCTCGCTCACGCCCAGCTTGCCCTCCTATCCTCCTCCGAGGACCCATCGCCCCTCGTCCCCATCCCTCCTGGCCTGGAGGACCGCTGGCTCCCATTACAGAGCGATATCGCTCTGTATCATCCCGTTTCCTTCACTCTCCCTCATCCCTCCCTCTCACTTCCCCCCTCCCCCTCACTCTTCCCCCTCTCTCTTTCCCTCCTCCCCCCCCGCCCTCCTCTATCTCCCCCCCCCCTCTCCCTCTCCCCCCAGCCCTCTGTCCCCTACTCTCCTCTCTCTCAACCTCCCTCACTCCTTCCTCTCCTCCATCCCAAACCTGTTCCCTCAACCCCTCTCATCCTTCCCCTCCACCTGTCCGCACACTCTCACCTCCTTCCCCCCTCATAGAGGCAGAGAGAGAGGTAGAGGGAGGGGACGCCGTGACGCATGATGTGATTGGACGCCGTGACGCATGATGTGTTGGACGCCGTGACGCATGATGTGATTGGACGCCGTGACGCATGATGTGTTGGACGCCGTGACGCATGATGTGTTGGACGCCGTGACGCATGATGTGTTGGACGCCGTGACGCATGATGTGATTGGACGCCGTGACGCATGATGTGTTGGACGCCGTGACGCATGATGTGATTGGACGCCGTGACGCATGATGTGATTGGACGCCGTGACGCATGATGTGATTGGACGCCGTGACGCATGATGTGATTGGACGCCGTGACGCATGATGTGATTGGACGCCGTGACGCATGATTTATTGGACGCCGTGACGCATGATGTGATTGCGCCGTGACGCATGATGTTGGACGCGAGTCCCGTGGAGACAGCGTCTGATTGGCTGCGTAAGGGCGGGAGGCGCGAGGAGTCGGTTACGAAACCGTTTGGATTCGAACTTGTGGGAGAGAGATGGAGATGGAGATGGAAAGTGAAAAATAATATGTTGGGGAAGGATCTCTCTCTCTCTACCCCGGCTCCACTTTCAACGGGGCCGCCTCCTCTTCCCGCCCGCCAGTCCACCGTCCAGTGCGGCTCGGGCTCGGCTCCATCTGGGCCCAGACCCGGTCTCCGGCCTCGTCGCTCCCGCTGGCGGTTGGTTGATCCTCGCTCCGGCCCCGGCTGCCATCGGCCCTCCGTCGCTCAGCTCCCCCCCCCCCCCTGGCCTGGAGGACCATCTGTCATCCGCTCGCTCACCCCCCTGGAGGACCGCTGGCTCCCATCACGGAGTGATATCGCTTTGCATCGTCCCGTCTCCTTATCTATCCCCCCCTGAAGCCCAACATCCAACCAAATCTGCTTAACCTTACCCACTGCCTCGAGGATATAAAGTGTTGGATGGCCCAGAACTTCCTCCAACTAACGAGAGTAAGTCTGAGGTCATCCTTCGCGGCCCCTCGGACTCATCCAAAACGATAGCAGGCAGCCTGGGGAGCCTTACCCCACTTCTCAAACCTCACGTCAAAAACCTTGGCGTCATATTTGACTCCTCGTTGAAATTTGAAAAACAAGTCAATGCCGTGGTAAAAGCTAGCTTCTTTCCAGCTTCGAACGATAGCAAAAATAAAACCTTTCCTCCAATTTGACGACCTCAAAAGATCATCCACTCATTTATCTCCTCTCACCTCAATTGCTGCAACTCCCTTTACACTGGCATCAGCCAATCTTCCCTGTCCCGCCTGCACTGGTCCAAAACACCGCAGTGAGACTCCTGATGGGCACCCGAAAAAGGGACCACATCACCCCGATCCTGGCCTCTCTCCTCTGGCTCCCTGTGCGGTACCGAATCAATTTCAAGCTCCTTCTTTTTGTTTACAAAGCACTTAACGGGCTCGGCCCCACCTACATCAAAATCTGCTTACCCACCACACAACCTCCAGGTCCCTCAGATCGGCCGACTTGGGTTACTGACTATCCCGCAGTCTAGGCATAAGCTCAGGGGTAGACCGCACTTTTGTGGTTTCAGCACCTAGACTATGGAACAGCATCCCTCTTCCCATCAGAACTGTCCCCTCCATCGACTCCTTTAATTCTAGACTTAAAACCTATTTCTACTTACTCTCAGCCTTTCTTGAGGTCGTTGAGGGAGCGCTGTATGTATTTATATATGTATTGTTGAACTATGTACCACTGTTTGTAGCAAGTTTGTACCTGCACTAATGTAAGCACTTTGGTCAACGAGAGTTGTTTTGAAATGTCCTATAGAAATAAAATTGACTGAATGCATCCACGATTTCTAGAGCCACTTCCTTAAGTACCCTGGGATGTAGACAATCAGGCACTGGGAATTTATCAGCCTTCAGTCCCATCAGTCTACCCAACACCATTTCCTGCCTAATGTGGATTTCTTTATTTCCTCCATCTGGCCACTATAGTACATCTGGGAGATTGTTTGTGTTTTCCTTAGTGAAGACGGATCCAAAGTACCTGTTCGACTCGTCTGCCATTTCCTTGTTCCCCATAATAAATTCACCTGTTTCTGTCAAGAGACGCACATTTGTCTTAACTAATTTTTTCCTCTTCACATACCTAAAGAAGCTTTTACAATCCTTCTTTATATTCTTGGCTAGCTTACCCTCGTACCCCATCTTTTCTCCTCGTATTGCCCTTTTAGTTATCTTCTGTTGCTCTTTAAACATTACCCAATCCTCTTGCTTCCCGCTCATCTTTGCTACGTTGTACTTCTTCTCTTTTATTTTTATACTGTCCCTGACTGCCCTTGTCAGCCACGGTTGCCCCTTACTGCCCTTGGAATATTTCTTTCTCTTTGGAATGAACTGATCCTGAACCGTCTGTATTATTCCCAGAAATACCTGCCATTGTTGTTCCACTGACGTCCCTGCTAGTGTATCTTTCCAGTCAACTTTGTCCAGCTCTTCCCTCATGGCTCCATAATCCCCTTTGCTCAACTGTAATACTGACAGCTCCGATTTACCCTTCCCCCTCTCCAATTGTAAATTAAACTTGACCATATTATGGTCACTACCTCCTAATGGCTCCTTTACCTCGAGTTCCCTTATCAAATCCGGTTCATTACATAATACTAAATCCAGAATTGCCTTCTAACATAGAAACCTAGAAAGTAGGTGCGAGAGTAGACCACCAGGTCCGTCGAGCCCGCACCGCCATTCGCTCATGGCTGAACACTAACAGACACACTTACCCACAAACAGTAGACACAAGACACAGAACACAAGACACTACCCTCCCCTTTATACCGCTATCACCCCTCTCCACCCCAAGAACCTCGTGATCTCCTGGGGGAGGCAAAAACCGGATAAAAACCCAGGTCCAATTCGGGAAAAAAATCCGGGAAATTCCTCTCCGACCCCAATCCAGCGATCGACACTTGTCCATGAGATCACTCAGGTATTACTATACTAACCATACCTAGGTCCATATCCCTGCCCTCTCCCCGTAGCCCCTTATCCCCTTGCAGCTAAAAACCATCTATTTTAGTCTTAAATATATTTAAAGTTTCTGCTTCCACTGCTCCCTGGGGCAGTGAATTCCATAAATTAACCACCCTCTGGGTGAAGAAGTTCTTCCTCATCTCAGTTTTAAAAGAGCCCCCCTTATTCTGCACTATGTCCCCTAGTTCTAGTTTCCCCGATCATTGGGAACATCCTCGGTGCATCCACCCGATCTAACCCCTCACGATCTTATATGTTTCAATGAGATCGCCTCTCATTCTTCTAAACTCCAAAGAGTAGAGTTCCAGCCTACTTAACCTTTCCTCATATGTCAATCCCCTCATTGCAGGAATTAATCTTGTAAACCTTCGCTGCACTGCCTCCAGGGCTAGTACATCCTTTCTTAAGTATGGACCCCAGAACTGTACACAGTATTCCAAATGTGGTCTCACTAATACTGTGTACAGCTGCAGCAAGACCTCCGTGTTTTTATACTCAATCCCCCTAGCAATAAAGGCCAAAACTCCTTGGCCTTCCTGATTGCTTGCTGCACCTGCATACTAACTTTTAGTGATTCATGTACTAATACCCCTAGATCCCTTTGCGTTGCATTACAACGCAGCTCCTCCTCATTAGAAATAACTTGCCCTATCATTTTTTTTCCCAAAGTGAATGACTTCACATTTATTAGTATTAATTTCATCTGCCAAGTTGTTGCCCACTCACCTATTATCTATATCCTTTTGCAGACTCTTCCTATCCTCCTCATCCCCTACTTTTCCTCCCATTTTTGTATCTCCCTGGTAGGCTCCAATACAGCTGCTCTAAGAATCCTCACGGAGGCACTCCAAACTCCCTTTCTTGGGGTCCAATACCAACCTGATTTTCCCAGTCTACCTGCATGGTGAAATCTCCCATAACAACCACAGCAATAGACAATAGGTGCATGAGTAGGGGGCCATTTGGTCCTATTCAAGCCAGCACCACCATTCATGTGATCATGGCTGATCATCCCAATCAGTACCCCGTTCCTGCCATTGCTCCCCATATCCTCTTTTAAGAGCCCTATCTAGCTCTCTCTGTGAAAGCATCCAGAGAACGTGCCTCCACCACCCTCTGAGGCAAGAATTCCACAGACTCACCATCTCTGGGAGAACAGGTGTTTCCTCGTCTCCTTTCCAAATGGCTTACTGCTTATTCTCAAAACTGCCCTTGGTTCTGGACTCCCCCAACATCGGGAACATGTTTCCTGCCTCTAGTGTGTCCAAGCCTTAAACATCTTATATGTTCAATGAGATCCCCTTCTGAACTCCAGAGGTAGTCAAGCCCAGCTGCTCCATTCTCTCGGCATAGTACAGTCCCCCGCCATTCCGGGAATTAACCTGTAAACCTACGCTGCATGTCCCTCAATAGAAATAATTCCTTCCTCAAATTAAGGGAACAAAATTGCACACAATATCCAGGGTGTGGTCTCACTTGGGCTCTGTACACTGCAGAAGGACACTTTGCTTCCTATATTCGATTCCTCTTGTTTATAACGCCAACATGCCATTCGCTTTCTTCACTGCCTGCTGTACCTGCATGCTTACTTTCATAGACTGATGTACAAGAACCCCCAGATCCCATTGTACTTCACCTTTTCCCAACTGGACGCCATTTAAGATAGTAATCTGCCTTCCTGTTTTTCGTACCAATGTGGATAACCTCACATTTATCCACATTAAACTTCATCTGCCATGCAGCTGCGCCACTCCCCAACCTGTCCGTCATCCTGCATTCTCATAGCATCCCCTCACAGTTCACACTGCCCACCCAGCGTTGTGTCAACTGCAAATTTGCTAATGTTACTTTGAATCCCTTCATCCAAATCATTGATGTATTGTAAATAGGTGCGGTCCCAGCACCGAGCCTTACGGTACCCCACAAGTCACTGCCTGACCAACATGACCCATCTACCTTCCCACCCCGACCAACAGCCCCATCTACACTAGACCCCCCACCCCGACCACAGGCCCCATCTACCACCACCGGCCAACATTCCCCAGCTACACTAGTCCAACCCGACCAACATAGCCCCACTACACTAGACACACCCCGCCAACATACCCCATCTACACAGCTCACCCCGACCACATGCCCCATCTACACTAGTCCCACCCGACCAACATCCCCATCTACACTAGTCCCACCCCGACCACATGCCCCACACTACCTAGTCCCACCCCTACCAACATGCCCCATCTACACTAAGTGCCACCCCTACCTACAGGCCCCATCTACATTAGTCTCAACCCCCGACCACAACTCCCCATCTACACTATTCCCACCGACCAACATGCCCCGTCTACACTAGTCCCACCTCACCCAACATGCTCCATCTACACTAGTCCCACACCGACCAACATGCCTCATCTACACTAGTCCCACCCCGACCAACATGCCCCATCTACACTAATCCCACCCCGACCAACATGCCCCATCTACACTATTCCCACCTAGATCAACATGCCCCATACACTAGTTCCACCCCGACCAACATGCCCCATCTACACTGGCCCCACCGCGACCAACATGCCCCATCTACACCAGTCTTACACCGACCAACACGCCCCATCTACACTAGTCCCACCACCGACCAACATGCCCCATCTACACTAGTCCCACCCCGACCAACATGCCCCATCTGCACAAGTACCACCCCGACCAACGTGCCCCATGCACACTAGTCCCACTCCCATCACATGCCCCATCTATACTAGTCCCACCCCGACCAACATGCCCTTCTGCCTAGTCCCACCCCGAACAACATGCCACATTCTACACTAGTTCCACCCCGACCAACATGCCCCCATCTACACTAGTCCCACCCTGACCGACATGCCCCATCTACACTAGTCCCACCCCGACCAACATGCCCCATGTACACGTCCCACCCCGACCAACATGCCCCATCTACACTAGTCCCACCCCGACCCACACCCCCTCTCCCCGGGCCCCACACACACCCCCTCTCCCCGGGCCCCACACCACCCTCTCCCCGGGCCCCACACACACCCCCTCTCCCCGGGCCCCACACACACCCCTCTCCCCGGGCCCCACACACACCCCCTCTCCCCGGCCCCCACACACCCCCTCTCCCCGGGCCCCTCCCCCTCTCCCAGCCCCACCACACACTCCCTCTCCCCGGTCCCCACACACCCCCCCTCTCCCCGCTCCCCTGCCCCCCCCACCCTCCTTCTCCCCTGGCCCTCCCCCCACACCCCCCTCTCCCCGGGCCCCACACACACCCCCCCTCTCCCCGGGCCCCCCACACACCCCCTCTCCCTCTCCCCACACTCCCTCTCCCCGGGCCCCCACACCCACCCCCTCTCCCCGGCCCCCCACACCCCCACCCCTCTCCCCGTTCGCCCCCCACCCGCACCCCTCTCACCCTCCCCCCCCCACACTCCTCTCCCCGGTCCCCCCACTCCCTCTGGCCCCCCACCCCCACCCCCCCCCGGCCCACACCCTCCCTCTCCCCTTGGCTCCCCCACCCCCTCTCCCTTACCCCCACATCCCCTCTCCCCGCTCCCCCCCCACACCCCCCTCTCCCCGGTCCACCACCCCCCCACACAACCACCCCCCCCTCCCTCTGCCCCACTTCCCCCTCCCTCCCTCTCCCCTCTGGCCCCCCCCCCCCTCTCCCGTCCCCCCTTTCCGCCCCCACCACACCGCCCCCCTCCCGTTCCCCCCCCTCACCTCCCTCTCCCCTTTCCCCCCCCTACCCCTCTCCATCCCCGGCCCCCCCACCCCCACCCCCTCTCCCCCCTTTCCACCACCCCCCCCACCACCGCCCCTCGCCCCACCCCCCCCCCCCGTCACCTCTCCCCTCTCCCCCCCCCCTCTCCCTCCCCACACTCCCCCCCTCCCTCTCCTCCGTCCGCCCCACACCCACCCGCCTCTCCCCGGTCCGCACCCCCTCACACCCCCTCATCACCCCTTCCCCCCCCTCCCCCGGCCCACACACACCCCTCTCCCCCTCCCCCCCCCACCCACCTCCCTTCTCCCCGCCCCACCCAACACCCTCCCCTCTTCCCGGTCCCCCACACTCCCCCCTCTCCCCCCTGCCCCACACACCACCACCCTCTCCCCGGGCCCCACACCACAACCCCCTCGTCCCCGAGGGCCCCACACACCTCCCCTCTCCCCGGGCCCCACCCACACCCCCTCTCCCCGGCCCCACACACACCCCCTCTCCCAGGGACCCACACACACCCCCTACCGGGCCCCACACTCCCTCCTCCCCGGGCCCCACACACACTACCCTCTCTCCGGGCCCCACACACACCCCTCTCCCTGGGCCCCACACACACACCCTCTCCCCGGGCCCCACACACACCCCCTCTCCCCGGGCCCCACACACACCCCCTCTCCCCGGGCCCCACACACACCCCCTCTCCCCGCTGCGGAAGCAAAGATCCGATCTTTGGCCGGAAGCAAGATGACGGAACAAGATGGCGGAGCCTGGTTGCTAAAATGGGTCCAATAATCACCATGACCGTTGTACACGTTTGCGTGAGAGTCGGCCATCTTGCTCCGCTATAGGATCTTTGCCACACTCACACTGAGAGCACACACCCAGGGTGGTCTGGAAACCAGTGGCAGACCAACGCCCCTGTCCCTCAATCAGTGAGGGGGATGATCCAAGGAGTTGCCTACCCCCCAGGGACCGCCACAGTTTAATGATTTAAAGGGCTGTTGTAATACAACAGTCGGTGCAAGGCAGGGCCAGATTACGTATAAGCCTCACAAGCTTAAGCTTTTAATTTTTATTTAACCTTTATTTAACCAGGAGAAGTCTCATTGAGATTAAAAATCTCTTTTACAAGAGAGTCCTGGCCAAGACAGGCAGCAGCACAGTTCCACAGTTACAGACAATAATTTAAAAAAAACAACAGAGAACATATAAATAGAGTCACAGTCAGAACATCATCAAACAAAGCATGTACAGACAGAAGAGCCCGCTTCAACATCATTAAGAAGGGATTTAAATCTGTTTATAGAAACCAGCTCCTTAAGTTTCAGTTCATTCTGCAGCTGGTTCCAAGCGAAGGGAGCAGCATAACTAAATGCCCTTTTCCCCAGTTCAGTACGGACTTTAGGTACATTTAGTAAGAACAAGTCCTCAGAGCGGAGCTGATAAGTTCATGTGCTTTTTCGAATTACATACTTCTGCAGGTATGAAGGAAGAACACCAAGGATAGTCTTATAAATAAGGATATGCCAATGATGGAGTCTGCGGGTGGACAGGGCAAACCATCCAACTTGAGCATACAAAGTGCAGTGGTGTGTGAGGGTTTTAAAGCTTAGGGCTTCGAGATCCAGGGGGGCTGGGCTGGGCAGGATTTACTGAAGTCTAGGGCCTCAACATCTAGGGGACCTCCGGTCAAGAAATAAAAATATCCAGACAAAAAAAATTGTAGCGCTATCAGCGTTTCCACTTTGACAGAAATTACCCGAAATTCTCGTTCCGGCCAGCTGGAGGTTTGGGGGAAAGTAATTGCGACCATCCGCACCTGCGCAGTTGGGGGAAGCCGGTGACGCAGTAGCGATACAAATGACGCTGTCTCGGCGCACGTGTGCAGTGGGCCCGGGCGGGTTCACATCTCCATTTGCACTCCACACAATCTCCTCGATGCCTCGTGTCTACCAAAGACCCTCGGTGTCTACTCCAGGTAAGTAGTGGAATATTGCATTGCGGGAGTGCCCGTTTCTCTGCGCTGGGGGGGGCTGCGGTGTCTGCGGCACGGTCGGAGTTTCGCTGCATGGGAGGGAGAGAGTGAGAGAAGGGGGAATGTGAGAGGGGGAAAGGGGGAGTTGAGGTAGAGGGGGGAGAGAGAGGGAGGGGAGGGGGTGAGAGATAGGGGCAGGGGAGGGAAAGATGGGGGGGGGGGGAGGATGAGGGCAGAGAGGGAAAGGGAGATTATCTTTGGTGTGATTGCAAAATTAAGGTAGGTTTTAGAGCAATTATATTTTCTCCATATGAATAATATCAAACATTTGGAACTGCTTTCTTTTCCTTGATAACAATACTGAAAAATATGTATTCCATAGTTTGCGACTTTCATTTTGCATCATATTTTTAATGTGCACACACTAACACAGTCGAACAGTAACAGGCAATCAAATCAACACACAAAACATTTTCTAAAAAAATGTGTGCTCCTTTATAACATTTTACATAACATTTTACAGTACAACTTGATTATTAAAACAAGGACAGCTTCAATTCGTGATTTTAAAGAAATGGATACAACAATGATCCCAATCATCCCATTGCAACCGATTGCTCTTGACTCAACCAAAATTATTTCTGAAATATTGGTCATAAATTTGGTGCAAAAATTGCTCCAAAATAAGGCGCAGAATACACCAGAGAGTATCTGAAAGCCCAGAGCTTCCAGGGCCCTTAAGCGGGCTCTGGACCCTTGCCGCAAGGGTCTTTCAGCGTCGCGCTTGTAATATGCGCTGCGTGCACTTATTTCACATAACATTTTTGTAATCCTGCCATGCCACCCCCCTTTTTGAAAAGCTTCGTTCGGGCCTGGTGTATATTTTTGACACTGTCATAGGCCTTTCTTACATATGCTGTCACAACGCACTGTAGTCTCCAAACAACACTTCAGTAATTTTCCTTGCCCTCCATTTCAGAATAATAGTGTTTTAAGCCAATAACTCAACACTAGCACTGGCAATAAATAAAAAGCGCAGCTTTCCTGCCCGTGTCTCATTGGCCATGTTCGGCTGCACATCGGTGTGAAACTGGTGTACTCTTCCATCTTCCTCTCGTCGTGGGGGTGGTGGATTGGGAGGGGCCTCACAAGTGGAATAGCCTACGGGCTCTCTTCATCTAAATGCGGCCCTGCTCGTCCTAGACTCTACCACTAGTGGAAACATTCTCTCCACATCCACTCTATCCAAGCATTTCACTATTTGGTAAGTTTCAATGAGGTCCACCCTCAGCCTTCTAAACTCCAGCAAATACAGGCACAGTGCCTTCAAACGCTCATTATATGTTATAGGTTCACCAGGTTAATTCCCGGGGATGGCAAGACTGTCATATGTTGATAGAATGGAGAGGCTGGGCATGTATACACTGGAATTTAGGATGAGAGGGGATCTTATTGAAACATATAAGATTATTAAGGGTTTGTACACGCTGGAGGCAGGAAACATGTTCCCGATGTTGGGGGAGTCCAGAACCAGGGGCCACAGTCTAAGAATAAGGGGTAAGCCATTTAGAACGGAGATGAGGAAACACTTTTTCACCCAAAGAGTTGTGGGACTGTGGAATTCTCTGCCTCAGAAGGTGGTGGAGACCGGTTCCCTGGATACTTTCAAGAGAATTAGTTCGAGCTCTTAAAGATAGCGGAGTCAGGGGATATGGGGAGAAGGCAAGAACGGAGTACTGATTGGGGATGATCAGCCATGATTACATTGAAAGGCGGTGCTGGCTCAAAGGGCCGAATGGCCTACTCCTGTACGTACGGTTACTCATTCCTGGGATCGTTCTCGTAAACCTCCTCTGGACCCTCTCCAGAGCCAGCACATCCTTCATCAGATATGGGGGCCAAAACTGCTTACAATATTCCAAATGCGGCCTGACCAGCGCCTTATAGAGCCTCATCATCACATCCCTGTATTGAACCCATCACAAAGAAAGTTCATCAGCAAACCCGAACCGATTTGGTTGTTGAAAAAAAACTCCATTGGTCTTCTGTAAGGTGCGGATGGAAACTCTATCAAACTTCTGCAGGAGTACAGGAGCACAATGATTGATGGAGATGGAAGCCTCGCTCGGGACTGACATTGAGCCCCACCGCGGGCCGTGGACTTTACCATCGAGAGCTCGCAGTCTCGGGGAGAGGCCGAGTCAGGAAGCTCCAACGACGCAGAGGTTCGACCAGCCCCGACCCGTGGTCCGATCGACCGGCGCGGAGGAGCTGACATCTCCCCCGATGTGGGAGCTTGCTCGCCCCGACACGGAGGGCCCAAATGCCGCCGGCTACGAGAGTCAAGGTCGTCCAATCAAGGGAATGTTCGAGACCCCCGACCGCTGGAGAACAAAGAAGGGAAGAGATTGAACAATTTTTCGCCTTCCATCACAGTGAGGAATGTGGAGGAGTCACTGTGGTGGATGTTTATGTTCAAATGTGTTTTGTGTGTTCCGTTGCTTTTTATTTGTATGACTGACCTGGCAAATGAAATTCCTCGTCTGTTGTAAAACATACTTGGCTAATAAAGTATGATTGTGATGAATATAGAACTGGAATGAACAGGTGATCACAGCAGGAACTGCAGATGCTGATTTACACCAAAGAAAAACACAAAGTGCTGGAGTAGCTCAGCGGGTCCAGCAGCATCTCTGGAGAAAAGGAATGGGTGATGTTTTGGGTCGAGACCCTTCTTGAACAGTTTAGTTTCTTGTCACGTATACCAAGGTACAGTGAAAAGCTTTTGTTGAGTGCTAACCAGTCAGCAGGAAGACAAAACGTGATTATAATCGAGCCATTCTTCAGACTGAACGCAAACGTCACCAATTCCTTCTCTCCACAGATGCTGCCTGGCCCGCTGAGTTAATCCAGCACTCTGTGAAACGTCACCTATCCATGTTCTCCACAGATGCTGCCTGACCCGCTGAGATAATCCAGCACTCTGTGAAACGTCACCTATCCATGTTCTCCACAGATGCTGCCTGACCCGCTGAGTTACTCCAGCACTCTGTGAAACGTCACCTATCCATGTTCTCCACAGATGCTGCCTGACCCGCTGAGTTAATCCAGCACTCTGTGAAACGACACCTATCCATGTTCTCCACAGATGCTGCCTGACCCGCTGAGTTACTCCAGCACTCTGAAACGTCACCTATCCATGTGAAACGTCACCTATCCATGTTCTCCACAGATGCTGCCTGGCCTGCTGAGTTACTACAGCACTTTGTGTCCATCTTCAGAGAAGGGGTGACCCCTGGTCAGTGCGGAGTCGGTGGGCTGAAGGGGCCTTTTTCCACGCTGTATCTCCAAACTTTAAACACAACGAGTGAAAAGCCTGGATAGAGTGGATGTGGCTGTGGCTGTGGCAATCGATCCGTGACGGGCCAGTGGTGGGGGGCGGGGGGGCGGGGGCAGAGCAAGGGGATGTGGCTGTGGCAATCGATCCGTGACGCAACAGTGGTGGGGGCGGGGGGGGGCGGGGGCAGAGCAAGGGGATGATAAGGCGAGGGGAGGTGCGGGGGACAGGGAAGGGGGGGGGGGGGAACGAGGGGGGGAGGTGTGGGTCACAGACATAGGGTCGCCAACTTTCACACTCCCAAATAAGGGACAAAAGGTCAAAATACAGGACAAATTCCCGATGGCAATGCGGGGGGGGGACAGAGAGATCATCACCAAACCACATCTCTCACCAACTCCTGTAGATGCTCAGTTCTGGGAAAGATATTGGCCTTCATAACAAGAGGAGTATAGGAACAAAGAGGTTATTCTGCAGTTGTACAGGTGCCCTAGTGAGAACGCACCTGGAGTATTGTGTACAATTTTGGTCCCCTAATTTGAGGAAGGACATTCTTGCTATTGAGGGAGTGCAGCGTAGGTTTACAAGGTTAATTCCCGAGATGGCGGGACTGTCATATGCTGAGAGAATGGAGCAGCTGGGCTTGTGCACTCTGGAGTTTAGTTGGATGAGAGGGGATCTTATTGAAACATATAAGATTATTAAGAGTTTGGACACGCTAGAGGCAGGAAACATGTTCCCCGATGTTGGGGGAGTCCAGAACCAGGGGTCACAGTTTAAGAATAAGGGGTAGGCCATTTGGAACGGAGATGAGGAAACACCTTTTCACACAGAGAGTTGTGAGTCTGTGGAATTCTCTGCCTCATAAGGCGGTGGAGGCCGGTTCTCTGGATGCTTTGAAGAGAGACCTAGATAGGGCTCTTAAAGATAGCGGATAGGGAGAAGGCAGAAACAGGGTACTGATTGGGGATGATCAGCCATGATCACATTGAATGGCGGTGCTGGCTCGAAGGGCCGAATGGCCTACTCCTGCACCTATTTTCTATTCTCAAGCTGGAAAGGGTTCAGCGATGTTGCCAGGACTAGAGGGTGTGCGCTATAGGGAGAGGTTGAGTAGGCTGGGTCTCTATTCCATGGAGCGTAGGAGGATGAGGGGTGATCTTACAGAGCTGTACAAAATCATGAGAGGAATAGATCGGGTAGATGCAGAGTCTTTTACCCAGAGTAGGGGAATCGAGGACCAGAGGACATAGGTTCAAGGTGAAGGGGAAAAGATTTAATAGGAATTCGACGGGTAACTTGGACACTCTGAGGGGTGATAAAATACTCCTGACCCAGGGTAAGGTGAGGTGGGTAAGGGGGTGGGGAGGGGGAGGAGGGTGGGGGTGGGTGGAGAGGGGGTGGAGGGTGGGTAGGGGGATGGTGGAGGGTGGGTCGTGGGAGGGGGATGGTGGGGGTGGCGAGGGGGTGGGTGGGGAGGGTGGTGAAGGGGGAGGGTGGGGAAGGGGATGGGGAGGGGGGAGTGGAGTGGAGGATGGGGAGGGTGGGGGTGGTTGGGGAGGGTGGGGAGGCAGAGGGGGAGCATGTCATGTGGGTTGTAAAGCCACCACCACTACCACGTGCACTCTCTCACCTTGAGCTTCCCCTCCAGGGTGTGTGAGCGCTTGAAGCCAGAGTTCTTGTTCTCGGCTGTGATGGCACTGATGGCTCCCGTCTTCACCAGCATCTTGGCCTCCACTGTGGTCGTGGCTGTGTGGGTCAGCGACTGGTCGTACAGCGCTGGGCGGTGGGGGGGGGGGGGAAGAGGCTGAACACCAGTTAGCGTGGGGTGGGGAGAGGGGCCGCTGCGGGCGGGAGGGAGGGGGTTGGGGGAGACACACAAAAATATTTTAAACGACTCAAAGGGCCGAATGGCCAATCCTGCACCTATTGTCAAGCTGGAAAGGGTTCAGAGATGTTGCCAGGACTAGAGGTTGTGAGCTTTAGGGAGAGGTTGAGTAGGCTGGGTCTCTTATTCCATGGAGCGTAGGAGAATGAGGGGTGATCTTATAGAGGTATACAAAATCATGAGAGGAATAGATCGGGTCGATGCAGTGTCTCGTGCCCAGAGTAGGGAATCGAGGACCAGAGGCCATACGTTCAAAGTGAAGGGGAAAAGATTTAATAGGAATCCAAGGGGTAACTTTTTCACACAGAGGGTGGTGGGTGTATGGAACAAGCTGCCAGAGGAGGTAGTTGCGGCTGGGACTATCCCAAGTTTAAGAAACAGTTGGACAGGTACATGGATAGGACAGGTTTGGAGGGATATGGACCAAGCGCGGGCAAGTGGGACTAGTGTAGCTGGGACATTGTTGGCCATTATGGGCGAGTTGGGCCGAAGGGCCTGTTTTCAAACTGTATCACTCTATAACAGGCAGCATCTGTAGAGAACATGGATAGATGACGTTCCAGAGTGCTGGAGTAACTCAGCAGGTCAGGCAGCATAGAAACATAGAAAATAGGTGCAGGAGTAGGCCATTCGGCCCTTCGAGCAATATAATCATGGCTGATCATTACCAACTCGGTATCCTGTACCTGCCTTCTCTCCATACCCCCTGATCCCTTTAGCCACAAGGGCCACATCTAACTCCCTCTTAAATATAGCCAATGAACTGGCCTCAACTACCTTCTGTGGCAGAGAATTCCACAAATTCACCACTCTCTGTGTGAAAAATGTTTTCCTCATCTCATCCTAAAAGATTTCCCCCTTATCCTTAAACTGTGACCCCTTGTTCTGGACTTCCCCAGCATCGGGAATCTCTGGTGAACATGGATAGGTGATGTTTCACAGAGTGCTGGAGTAACTCAGCAGCATCTCTGGTGAGAAGGAATAGGCGACTTTTCGAGTCAAGACCCTTCTTCAGACTCATGTCAGCGGAGGGGGGGGGGGGGGTCAACGAAATAATGTAATCGGAGACAGTAAGACTAGTGGGAGAACTGTAAAGGGGAAGAATATGGAGAGAGAGGGAAAGCAAGGGCTGTCTGAAGTTAGAGAAGTCAATGTTCATACCGCTGGGGTGTAAACGACCCAAGCAAAATATGAGGCGCTGTTCCTCCAATTTGCACGGGGCCTCACTCTGACAATGGAGGAGGCCCAGGACAGAAATTCAGGATTGGGAATGGTAGGGGGAGTTGAAGTGCTGAGCCACCGGGAGATCAGGTGGGTTAAGACGGACTGAGCGGAGGTGTTGGGCGAAGCGTTCGCCGAGCCTGCGCTTGGTAGATGGACTGAGCGGAGGAGTTGAGCGTAATTCAACGAGGAGGAGGTCACTGCGAGGCCACCAACAGCGTTTGATGCCTCCCTGGTTGCTCTGAGCTCCTGAACTCTGCTTCTTGAAGGCCAGCAGCGCTTTCTTCTGCAAACAGAACATTCCTGGTCAGGTACCGGGAGCCACAATGACCCTCTCTCACCCCCGCCCCCCCCCCCTATCTCACAACTCACCCCTTCTCTCACCCCCCATCTCTCTCACCCCCTCCCCCCCTCACACCCTCCTCTCTCACACCCTCTATTGCACCTTTTATTATTGCACCTTAATAACATACCTCAAAATGTTACTACACTCTGGCACACTGTGAATATTTTATTTAATGTATATGTCCATTGTCTATCTTTATTGGTAGATTGTCTGTCTGTGTTATAAATATTACTTGCACATTTGGAGTATGGGGAAACACAATTTCAATCCTCTGTGTAACTACTTGTTGCATTATTTGTATTGACAATAAAGTTTACTTTGAACTTTGAACCCCCCCCCCGTCTCACCTCCCCCTCAAGTGTCAGATATTCACCCCAGACTTCCACCCTCACCCCCAACCCCCTCCCCCCCCGCAACTCCTTCCCCCTCGTCATCCCCGTCACCTCCCTCCCTTCCATCCGCCTGCCTCTCCCTTTCCTCCCGGATACCCGGGGGAGGCGACCATCTTTGTTAGGGGCACTAGTGTCCCGGATCCCCAGGGTAGGCGACCATCTTTGTTAGGGGCACTAATGTCCCGGATCCCCAGGGGTGGCGGCCATCTTTGTTAGGGGCACTGATGTCCCGGATCCCCAGGGGGAGGCGGCCATCTTTGTTAGGGGTATTAATGTCCCGGATCGCCAGGGGGAGGCGGCCATCTTTGTTAGGGGCACTGATGTCCCGGATCCCCAGGGGAGGCGGCCATCTTTGTTAGGGGCATTAATGTCCCGGATCCCCAGGGGGGGAGAACAATGAAATCCTGACTTGCAACAGCAACAGAATAGGGAGGTTTCACGGCAGTGGGGTCACGACCCATGACGCGTACTGTTGCTACGCCACTCCAGTACTCTGCTCTAAGATCTTTGCTCCAACTGGATTACACGCGATGAACTGCAGGTGGGCATTGACCATTGTTTCCAGCGTAGCGGGCCCGTTAAAACCCCACCGCTGAAATTGTCAATGTTTGCGCTGTAAATAATTATGGAAATCGGGATGAGCGTGAGAGACATTTAGCCTACTTCAGAATTCCAAAAGTGAGGAGAAATGACGGTGGATAGAAGCGAGAGCTGAAGGGACAACAACAGCCAGAGTGCTTGGCGAACATTGGCCGTTTGCTCACTGCATTTCATCAACTAAGGCATTATTTGTGTTTTTTCTTGATTCCTTTGGCATCTAAAAAGTTTCAGAAGTGATAAATCTGGCTGTAATTTTTTTAAATCGTCCATGGTTCTCAAGTAGGTTTTTACATACAAAATGAAAACGCATCTGAAGAAAAATTTACAGCCAGGTTTATCACTTCTGAGAATTTTTAGATACCAAAGGAATCAAGAAAAAACACAAATAATGCCTTACTTGATGAAATGCAGTGAGCAAACGTGATAATTCCCAATATTTTCAATTCCGATATGGCCAATGTTTACAAGCACTTTTGCTGCTGTAGTCCCTTCAGCTCTCACTTCTCTATGCCTTCATTTCGCTTCACATTTGGAATTCTAAAGTTGGGTACATGTCTCTCACACTTACCCCGACTACCACAATTTTTTTCAGTGCAAAAATTCAACATTTTGGCGGTTTTAACAGGCAGGAACAGGTAGCATTTCTTGTATTAATAACATATACCGGAAGTGACGGATGTCTTCCAGATGGATTGAGCGGGCTCCGTGCATCAAGCCCTATGACCCGGTGACCTTACGTGCAACCCCCCTATATGTAAACATAGTACTCTGTAAACAATGTTATAAACGAGAAAACAAATCAGCATATATTTATATATGAATATATAACTATTTAAATATATATATGCATCAACAGGTCAAACAGAATCTTTTTGGGTTGGGTCTGATAAAGGGTCCTGCACACCTTTGGAATGTGGAAGGAAACAAGTTCTATGAAGCCCGGAAATAACCCATGTGATCAAAGGGAAAAGGAGCAAACTCCATACAGACAGCACCCATATTCAGGATCGATTCCGGGTCTTTGGCACTGTTAGGCAGCAACTTTACGACCATAGTCTTGAAGTGAATTAAAACATAGCTGTTAACGGGGACATAGTGTGACTTAGAAATTTAAGACTGAAAATAGATAGTTTATTTTTTTTAGTAACCAAAGTTATCAACGTTTAATTTTTTGCGTGTCGGAAATCAAGATATAGTGGCACAGCTAGTAGACTTTCTGCCTCACACGCCAGAGACCTGTGTTTGATTCTGTCCTCGAGCACTGTCCTCGGGCACATTCGCCCTGCAAGCATGTGGGATTCCTCCCACATCCTAAAGATGCATTGGCTTTGTAGGTTAATTTGTCTGTAAAATTGCCCCGAATGTGTATAGAGTGGGTGAGGAAAGTGGGATAACATAGAACTAGTGTGAATGGGTGATCGATGGTCAGCATGGACTTGGTGGACTGAAAGGCCTATTTCCATGTTAAATATCTAATGGAATTATGCAAGAGACCAAAGTATGAAGATGTACTGGAAACCTAGAGGGCTGAAAGATTGGAGGAGGTGGCGTGAATGGCAACATTCATGTTTCTTTTTAATCTACTCTGACGACCACAGGTTAGATGCATAAATCGCAATCTGTGTTGCTGGTTTTACATTTCATTCTGGCAGTGAATGCCACATACAAAATGAAAACAAAACACCATAATTCCCCCCCCCCCCCCACCCCACCCCCATCACACACTGCTCTCTCCTCCTCCATCCACACATCTCCCACCCTTCCCAATTCCAAGTCAACCATTTTTATCCCCAAATCCATGCCCGTGCCTCCCCTGGTTCTACGTTTTATGCCCCATTTGCTCCATTTTGTTTTCTGTAATTATAATCTCCAACTCAATCACCTGCCATTAGTCCCTCCTCACCTGGATAGAGAAAAATGCTGGGTGTTTTGTTGTAGTTCAATGTATACATTCTGCAAATAACTGAATAAATGTAATTTTATAAAAAAGACAACAGACCATTTGTATTCACTGGCACGTTGTATGAACAATGGTTCAATGGTGGTTTATTTGTCACAAATGCAACTGCAGAATGAAATTATTTTTGCATATATTACACAGGCAGGTAGAGCTCCTCTAGTATCTTTGGTGACGTCGCTGAGCGGACCACGTGACGCCCCAACACGTCATTGAATGGACTTCACGTGACTTTCCCGCCCTATCAACGGACCGAGCGTCACGTGACGTCCCGCCTACGTCATTAATGCGGTCACCACGTGACGTGACGTGACGCGCGGCCATCTTGTCGATGCGGCCATGACGACGGTCGAGGCGGGAGCGCGGGCGGGAAGATGGAGCTGAAGCTGAAGCGGGTTTGTGTTGCTGCTCCACATCCGGGTCCATCTGTCCGTCTGTTCCCGGGGCTCGAGGCGGCGACAACCAACTGCTTTAGAAATAACATTTGCGGCCGTGAAGGAAAACGGCGCCTCGTCTCCTGTAACCCCGCCCACCCCGGGCGCTCCCTCCCCTGTAGCCCCGCCCACCCCGGGCGCTCCCTCCCCTGTAGCCCCGCCCACCCCGGGCGCTCCCTCCCTCCCCCTGTAGCCCCGCCCACCACGGGCGCTCCCTCACTGGACTGTGTTATGTGAAACGTTGCTTGACGAGTTCAAAAAGGTTTTAATCTAGAACTAGACGGGCGTTTAGCGCGAGGGGGAGGGGAGGGAGAGGGGGAGGGGGAGGGGGAGGGAGATTTGCTGCCGACAGACAGACAGCGGCCGCCACAGATGCGGGTTGGATCTTCTCTACAGGTGCCGGCTGCACGGCCTTGGCTCCTTCCTTCTTCCCCCACCCATGGCCTCGCTGGGTTTTCTCCGGTTTACTCCCACACCCCAAAGTCGTCAGGAGCTGAATTCCACGAGTCATGGAGGATAAGTGTACACAATCTCTTTGCCGTGTACAAAAGATGGTGGTAATAGTGAGGTGAGACTTCCACTGCTGAATCACTATCGCTGAATTAAAGTATGTACTCATTCAAGATTCTTTCAATCCTCCTTCAGTCTGTACAGTAATATCAATCGGCTAATTGTGCTACAGATTCCCGCCCCTCCAATGGTTGTACTACTGATCGAAGAGGAGGATTTATCAGGAACCCTGCTGCGGTTATGTTGCATAGGTACGTTCAGAGGTGCCATGTGATTATGTATCCCATATAAATTACATAATTAAAAATCTGGTTATACATGGTTTAAAATTAATTTGCACAAGTTGTCTTTGAAAGCGAATCAGATTGTCGACACACTTTTACACACTTTTGCCAACGTTACCGATTTGAATGTTGCCAAATCAACCTCAAAGTTGCTGTTATGCTAAAGTTGACTGACTAAAAGAAAGGAATAGAACAAAGAACATTATGGCCCCATGGCTCACAATGTCCGAACATGATGCCAAGATAAATTAATCTCCACTGCCTGCACGTGACCCATGCCCCATGCCCCTCCATTCCCTGCATATCCAGGTGCCAATGGAAGGATATTGAAGAATGCCATAGAACTGGCAAAAAAACTCATAAATAACTAATTGTCGAGTTCAACATCTATAATCGTTTTACTCACTCCCCTAACCAGCAGGGAGCGAATCAAAGTACTGCATTTCTGTTGTTTAGTCTTGGCCTTGATGCTTCCTGCAGCACCAAGTGATAATTACAGTTCTATAACAACAGCAAGACTCTCAATTTCACTGCCTACTAAGTTGGGCAGCAGTTTTGAGTGACGCTAAATATCTCGGCTTTGGATTAATTCCAGAGGATCCTCGAATGAAACTCAACTGTTGCAGCTCTACTTCGACACACATTCTTTGTAAAATCTTCACCCTCTCCTCTGGTTATCTCCTCTTTACACTCTCAGTCCTGGTGCAGGGTCTCGACAAGAGACAGATTATTCCCTTGCTTCCACAGTACTTGGAAGTACCCACTGAGTTTCTCCCGTGATGTGTTTGTTGCAGTATAATAATGCTATTGTCAATGATACCAGAAATTATTTTCTCTCCACAGTCAAGTACGGACAGATTGCCTCTTTAAAGAACATTGGCAGGAAATTCGACGCTCGTGCCCGATGTCCAAGGTAAAATAGGGGAAGGCTTATTATTGGAATTAGTTTTTTTTTCAATGTATTACAGAGTACAATTTACTGTGCCGTTGTGTTGGTTACTGCTCTGGAGCTATCACTTCACATTCACTTTGCCCCTCATCGTTTAATCTCCCCACCATCTTTCAAATGAAAGAAAAACATTGTGGACGTTCCCACAAACAATATGAGAGATTAGGCAACAGATGGTGTAATGTCAAAGATAATGAAGGGATGTTGCTCATTTAGTGGAGATTACAGACTTTGATTGCCTGAAAGTTGTTGCATGTTTTGGTCATTTTCATGATCACTTTTAACAGAAATTTTCAACAACCAGCATTTAATATTCATAAATTTGGAGCCAAATGGATTAATTTAGCAATAATTTGTGAATCTTGTCCTCTCCATATTAAAGGTTGCATAGCACAAGTGTAAGGAAATTGCCTCTAAATTACCTACTTGTGATCTCATTGATAGCTTTGTAAAAGTTATTTTACTCTCACTAAATGGAAAACTATATTATGTCTATTCTGTTGACCAGAATCCTTCCCTCAATGTTTTTGTCTTTTCCTGAAGTAAAATCTCACATTTTTCTACCAATACTTAATCATTTTTACAACTCTTCTAGTGTATGCATATTTTTTTAAAACACAACACTTTTGAAATGTTGGTTCTGTCCCTCTATAAATATGTTTGGTTTGTTTTTTGCTTGGATCTTTAAATCCACCTTGATTTTTTGTATATTTGTAAGTCCAAATTCATTTTTCCCCATTAGTTTCTTAGATAGCTAGCCTAGAATTTTGCCACATCAGAAAAACAAGTGTTGCAAAGATGAAAATTGCATTAATGTGACATTATGTAATTTTGCACACATTTTTTGGTGGATTACTTTAGTGAGTGATTTGTTAACCTAACATCCAGCTCAGAAAAATAATGGCAAAGACCAAATGGGATCTGTTTTGGAACTGTACAAAAGGGATGGATTGCATCTTAACAGGTGTGGGACCAGCATTCTGGCAGGCCGGTTTGCCACTGCTACATGGGTGGTTTTAAACTGTATAAGGGGGGGTGGGGTGTCAAATGGGATAGTTGAGGATGGAGTTAAAGGGAAAGAGAGTAAAGGGATAGAAACATAGAAAATAGGTGCAGGAGTAGGCCATTCGGCCCTTCGAGCCTGCACCACCATTCAATATGATCATGGCTGATCATCCAACTCAGTATCCGGTACCTGCTTTCTCTCCATACCCCCTGATCCCTTTAGCTTGGTTAATGACCCCAGAATTAACGGGAAAGGAAGCTCATAAAGGGATAGGAGAGTATGGCCAAGTGTAATAGGGATCGATGTGAAAGGTGAGATGCGTAAGGAATTAAAAATATTGTATATGAATGCGCGAAATATAAGAAGTAAAGTAGATGAGCTTGAGGCTCAGAGGTTGGTAGATATGACATTGTGGGGATTACTGAGACCTGGCTGCAGGAGGATCGGGCCTGGGAACTTAATATTCAGTGTTATACATCCTATAGAAAGGCCAGGCAGGTGGGCAGAGGGGGGGGGTAGCTCTGCTGGGGAGGGAGGGAATTCATCCCTTGCGAGGGAAGACATAGGGACTGACAGTAGAGTCACTGTGGATTGAGTTGAGGAATTGTAAAGGCAAGAAGACACTAATTGGTGTTATTTACAGACCCCCAAATAGTAGCCGGGATGTAGGCTGTAAGTTGCAGCAGGAGTTAAAACTGGCATGTAACAAAGGTAATGCCACTGTGGTGATGGGGGATTTCAATATGCAGATAGACTGGGAAAATCAGGTCGGTTCAGGACCCCAAGAAAGGGTGTTTGTAGAATGCCTCCGAGATGGATTCTTAGAGCAGCTGGTAATGGAGCCGACCAGAGAAAAGGCAATTCTGGATTTAGTGTTGTCCAATGAACCAGATATGATATGAGAACTCGAGGTAAAGGAACTGCTTGGAGGTAGTGATCATAATATGATTAGTTTTAATCAGCAATTTGAGAAGGAAAACGTTAAATCGGAAGTGGCAGTGATGCAGTTGAAGAAAGGGGACTATGAAGGCATGAGAGGGGAGCTGGCCAAAGTAGACTGGAAAGAGATCCTAGCAGGAATGACGGTGGAACAGCAATGGCAGGAATTTCTGGGCATAACCTGGAAGACGCAGGATAATTTCATTCCAAAAAGGAAGGAAGATTCTAAGGGGAGTAGGAGGCAACTGTGGCTGACAAGAGAAGTTAAGGATCGAATAAAACTAAAAGAAAAGATGTATAACACAGCAAAGAGCAGCCGGATGCCAGAGGATTGGGAAACTTTCATAGGACAACAGAAGGAAACAAAACGGGCAATACGGGCAGAAAAGATGAAGTACGAGGGGAAGCTGGCTAGGAATATAAAGAAGGACAATAAAAGCTTCTTTAGATATGTTAAGGGAAAAAGAGTAGCAAAGTCAAATGTGGGTCCCTTGAAGGCAGACACGGGTGAAATTATTATGGGCAACAAGGAAATGGCAGAAGAGTTGAACAGGTACTTCGGATCGGTCTTCACTAAGGAAGACACAAACAATCTCCCAGATGTACTGGAGGACAGAGGATCGAAGGGGGTAGAGGAACTGAAAGTCATTTTCATTAGGCGAGAAATAGTATTGGGTAGGCTAATGGGACTGAAGGATGATAAATCCCCTGGGCCTGATGGTCTGCATCCCAGAGTCCTCAGGGAGGTGGTTCTAGAAATAGTGGATGCATTGGTGATCATTTTCCAATGTTCAATAGATTCAGGATCAGTTCCTGTGGATTGGAGGATAGCTAATGTTATCCCAATTTTCAAGAAAGGAGCGAGAGAGAAAACGGGGAATTACAGACCAGTTAGCCTGACTTCGGTGGTGGGAAAGTTGCTGGAGTCAATTATTAAAGAGGTAATAATGGGGCATGTGGATAGCAGTAAAACGATTAGTCCAAGTCAACATGGATTTATGAAAGGGAAATCATGCTTGACTAATCTTCTGGAAGTTTTTGAGGACGTGACAAGTAAAATGGATGAAGGGATGCCAGTGGATGTAGTGTATCTAAACTTTCAGAAAATCTTTGATATGGTCCCGCACGGGAGACTGGTGACTAAAATTAGAGCACGGTATTGGGGGTAGGATGTTGACATGGATAGAAAATTGGTTGGCAGACTGGAAGCAAAGAGTAGGACTGAACAGGTCCTTTTCTGAATGGCAGGCAGTGGCGAGTGGCGTGCTGCAAGGCTCAGTGTTGGGGCCGCAACTGTTTACCAAATATATTAATGATTTGGACAAGGGAATTAGGAGCAACTCTAGCAAGTTTGCGGATGACACAAAGCTGGGTGGCAGTGTGAACTGTGAAGAGGATGTAGGAGGTTGCATGGGGATCTGGACAAGTTGAGTGGGCAGATGCGTGGCAGATGCAGTATAATATAGATAAATGTGAGGTTATCCACTTTGGCGGCAAAAACAAGGGGGGAGATTATTATCTCAATGGGGTTAGGTTAGGTAAGGGGGAGGTACAGCGAGACCTGGGTGTCCTTGTACACCAGTCATTGAAAGTTGGCGTGCAGATACAGCAGGCAGTAAAGAAAGCTAATGGAATGTTGACCTTCATAACAAGAGGATTTCAGTATAGGAGTAAATAGGTTCTTCTGCAGTTGTATAGGGCTCTGCTGAGACCACATCTGGAGTATTGTGTACAGTTTTGGTCTCCTAATTTGAGGAAGGACATCCTTGTGATTGAGGCAGTGCAGCGTAGGTTCACGAGATTGATCCCTTGCATGGCGGGACTGTCATATGAGGAAAGATTGAAAAGACTAGGCTTGTATTCACTGGAGTTTAGAAGGATAAGGGGGGATCTCATAGAAACATATACAATTATAAAAGTACTGGACAAGCTAGATGCAGGAAAAATGTTCCCAATGTTGGGCGAGTCCAGAACTAGGGGCCACAATCTTAGAATAAACAGGAGGTCATTTAAGACTGGGGTGAGAAAAAAATTTCACCCAGAGAGTTGTGAATTAATGGAATTCCCTGCCACAAAGGGCAGTGGAGGCCAAGTCACTGGATCGATTTAAGAGAGAGTTAGATAGACCTCCAGGTGCTAGTGGAGTCAAGGGCTATGGGGAGATGGCAGGCACGGGTTTTTGATAGGGGACGGTCAGCCATGATCACAATGAATGGCGGTGCTGGCTCGAAGGGACGAATGGCCTCCTCGTGCACCTATTTTCTATGTTTCTGTTTCATCTCCATGGAGATTTTCAATGACATTGGTCCAAATAACGACTGCCATTGATCACGGAGAAGAACCAGCTTTTATTAATCAAGCTGAAACTGAATATTGTTGAAGAACTAATCTATGTTCTTGTAGTCTGATTGTTGCATGCTGTAAGCATGTTTATAGAACAGTACAGCACAAGAAACATAGAAACATAGAAATAGGTGCAGGAGTAGGCCATTCGGCCCTTCGAGCCTGCACCGCCATTCAATATGATCATGGCTGATCATCCAAATCAGTATCCCGTACCTGCCTTCTCTCCATACCCTCTGATCCCCTTAGCCACAAGGGCCACATCTAACTCCCTCTTAAATATAGCCAATGAACTGGCCTCGACTACCCTCTGTGGCAGAGAGTTCCAGAGATTCACCACTCTCTGTGTGAAAAAAATTCTTCTCATCTCGGTTTTAAAGGATTTCCCCCTTATCCTTAAGCTGTGACCCCTTGTCCTGGACTTCCCCAACATCGGGAGCAATCTTCCTGTATCTAGCCTGTCCAACCCCTGAAGAATTTTGTAAGTTTCTATAAGAACCCCTCTCAATCTCCTCAATTCTAGAGAGTATAAACCAAGTCTATCCAGTCTTTCTTCATAAGACAGTCCTGACATCCCAGGAATCAGTCTGGTGAACCTTCTCTGCACTCCCTCTATGGCAATAATGTCCTTCCTCAGATTTGGAGACCAAAACTGTACGCAATACTCCAGGTGTGGTCTCACCAAGACCCTGTACAACTGCAGTAGAACCTCCCTGCTCCTATACTCAAATCCTTTTGCTATGAAAGCTAACATACCATTCGCTTTCTTCACTGCCTGCTGCACCTGCATGCCCACTTTCAATGACTGGTGTACCATGACACCCAGGTCTCGCTGCATCTCCCCTTTTCCTAGTCGGCCACCATTTAGATAATAGTCTGCTTTCCTGTTTTTGCCACCAAAATGGATAACCTCACATTTATCCACATTATACTGCATCTGCCAAACATTTGCCCACTCACCCAGCCTATCCAAGTCACCTTGCAGTCTCCTAGCATCCTCCTCACAGCTAACACTGCCCCCCAACTTAGTGTCATACGCAAACTTGGAGATATTGCCTTCAATTCCCTCATCCAGATCATTAATATATATTGTAAATAGCTGGGGTCCCAGCACTGAGCCTTGCGGTACCCCACTAGTCACTGCCTGCCATTGTGAAAAGGACCCGTTTACTCCTACTCTTTGCTTCCTGTTTGCCAGCCAGTTCTCTATCCACATCAATACTGAACCCCCAATGCCGTGTGCTTTAAGTTTGTATACCTTTGGGCCACAGTGTCTGTGTTGAACATGATGCCAAGACCATCTCTTGCTTACCTGTGCCTACATTCCCTGCACATTCATGTGCCTATCAAAGAGCCACTTAAATGCCACTTTCGTATCTATCTGATCCCCAACCTTGGCAGTGCATTTTAGGCACTCAACACCCTCTGTGTAAAAAATAAAATAAAAATAGATCTATAAAGATTGTCCTCCACATCACATTCAAACTTTTCAGCCCACACCTTAAAGCTATGCCCTCTAGTATTTGATTTTTCCATTCTGCAGATTAAAAAGATTCTGACTATCTGATCTATGCCACTCATTTTATATACTTCTATCAGGTCTCGGTGAAACCTCTGACGTTCGAGAGAAAACAATCTTAATTCTGAATAACCTCTCCCTGTCGCTAATACCCCCTAACCCAGACAAACCTAACAATTCCAGACATTTGCAATCACAAATATCTCATAGTGCCTCTGGATCTTACACTCCTAATCATAGTTGTCAAGAAGTTAGTCCTCAAGACAACATAGGTTAGTATTTATTTCTGGAGAGGCGGAATTACAATTTCAAAGTTACTGAGTTTTGATTCTGCTTCATATGTGGAAAGAAGTATGACTTTATATGGAAGCATTGGAGAGGATACAAACGTGATCAACAGGTGTGGCACCAAAATTGGGAATTACTACTTATCTTTTCAACAATTAGTTAATTTTGAGGGAACATCAGGAACTTAACAAGATACTTGGGTTCTCCATTTCACCCACTACCAACCCTTACAGACAACCATGGCTTATTCCAGACCGAACCATATGTCACTTTAACCACTTCTTTGCTGTGGCGAGCCAGGAAAGGGCTGCGGCCCTCATTCAGGTTCCCAGTGTAGTAGTGGAGAGGGCAGCGACTCATGCCAAGTTCCTTACACAGCAGTGTCATCACTGACATATCTAAACAATAAAGCAATGATGATCTATTTTAGCATAATTCCACTCCATTATTCCATTCCTGTAAACATCCTGAGCAGTAAACAAGATGCTGCGTAGCATCAATCCTTTTACTTGGGTCCTTTCACTTTGTTTGATTCTGTGTGGCACTTTAATGAAACATAGAAACATAGAAATTAGGTGCAGGAGTAGGCCATTCGGCCCTTCGAGCCTGCACCGCCATTCAATATGATCATGGCTGATCATCCAACTCAGTATCCCGTACCTGCCTTCTCTCCATCCCCTCTGATCCCCTTAACCACAAGGGCCACATCTAACGCCCTCTTAAATATAGCCAATGAACTGGCCTCAACTACCCTCTGTGGCAGAGAGTTCCAGAGATTCACCACTCTCTGTGTGAAAAAAGTTCTTCTCATCTCGGTTTTAAAGGATTTCCTCCTTATCCTTAAGCTGTGACCCCTTGTCCTGGACTTCCCCAACATCGGGAGCAATCTTCCTGCATCTAGCCTGTCCAACCCCTTAAGAATTTTGTAAGTTTCTATAAGATCCCCTCTCAATCTCCACAATTCTAGAGAGTATAAACCAAGTCTATCCAGTCTTTCTTCATAAGACAGTCCTGACATCCCAGGAATCAGTCTGGTGAACCTTCTCTGCACTCCCTCTATGGCAATAATGTCCTTCCTCAGATTTGGAGACCAAAACTGTATGCAATACTCCAGGTGTGGTCTCACCAAGACCCTGTACAACTGCAGTAGAACCTCCCTGCTCCTATACTCAAATCCTTTTGCTATAAAAGCTAACATACCATTCGCTTTCTTCACAGCCTGCATCTCTGGTTGTGATGTATCTTTTGCAGGTTAAGAGTTGTATAGACGAGGCGGCCATTTCACCAAACATTTTCGCTTGTTTCGCCAAGTCCTGCATCTGTTTTTTGTGCCCCCCCCCCCCCCCCCGTTCTCTCTTTTCTCCCTCCGCCCCCCCCCAGATGCACTCTAATTTCTCCCACCATCCCCCTCTTCTTTAACCCTCTCCGTCCTATCTATATAGAAACATAGAAAATATGTGCATGATTAGGCAATTCAGCCCTTGCAGCCAGAACCACCATTCAATATTATCATGGCTGATCATCCAGAATCCTAACCTTGTTCCTGCTTTCTCCCCATATCCCTTGATTCCATTAGCCTTAAGTGCTATATCTAACTCTCTCTTGATTTGCCCCACACTGCCACCTGTGGCAGAGAATTCCACAGATTCACAACTCTCTGGGTGAAAAGGTTTTTCCTCATCTCAGTCCTAAATGGCCGATCCCTTATTCTCCCCCAACATGGGGAACATTTTTCCTGCATCTAGCCTGTCCAATCCCTTAAACATGTTATGTTTCTATAAGGTCCCATCTTATGCTTCGAAATTCCAGTGAATACAAGCCCAGTCTAAATTCCAGTGAATATAAGCCCATTATCTCGCTCCTTCTGTATTGTATTTCACTCCTTTTCTCTCATTATCTGACAGCCTTGTCTCTTTTTTATTTCCAGTGTTTATCCGCCCATCTGCCAATAAAACCTCCTCGCCTGTATCCACGTATAACTTGCTAGGCTTTGCCTCCTCCCACTTCTTTTTCAGCTTTCTCACCTTCCCTATTACAACCAAAAAAAATCACCTATTCATTCCCTTCAGTGATGTAGCCTGACCTGCTGAGTTATACCAGCACTGCATCAGGGCTTTTTTTTCCCTGTTGCCAACCTAGGCAGCTTTTTCAGTTGCCAAATGACAGTTTAGGTGGTCATTTAAGACAGCTTGCATGGTATGTGCGGTAATGTGCTCGGACGAAGTGCGCAGTTACCAGTCGGAATTATGCTCATTGAAGCATTCACATATTATTTCTGCTTCAAATAAAGTCACAAACTAAACATATTCACCAATCAAGACATGATATATACCACAATAACATGCAGCAAAATTATAATACAGTATCTCAACTCTTTTTACACATTGCAATGAATGCAATTTCTATTATTTCTTTTCACTTCCAAACAAATGTGGTTGGTTGATTCAGCGTATGATCAACCTGTGTCAATAAATCCTGGACCATGGTAACATATATGCTTAACCATGCACACTATAGATTGATGCAAGCATGTTTTCTGTGAAGGACCGAAAATTATCATGACATGGCCATAGCATGGGTCGTTATTGGTACATAAACTCTCTTGCTTCCCACATAATTTATCCACAACAAAATATACAGGTTGCAAGGAAATTTCTAAAGGCATTTTATGATGTTAACAGCTGTTAAAACTGACGATACCCATCTGACAGGTTAAACATTACACTAACTGACAAGAACTGTCTGTGGAATTCTCTGTCTCAGAGGGCGGTGGAGGCCGGTTCTCTGGATACTTTCAAAAGAGAGCTAGATAGGGTTATAAAGATAGCGTAGTCAGGAGATATGGGGAGAAGGCAGGAACGGGGTACTGATTGGGGATGATCAGCGATGATCACACTGAATGGCGGTGCTGGCTCGAAGGGCCGAATGGCCTACTCCTGCACCTATTGTCTATTGTCTATAAGAGATGGCCAAATGACATAACTGCAGCAAATGTTCTTTTGGCAATATGTTTAAAGGTGTCAAAAAGCCACATTACCGGACATTCAGATTAAATGTGTGTGTCGTGAACCGCAATGAAGATACTAAGTTTGTACGCACCAGATTAAATGTTTTTAATTGATAAACGCTGTTTCCATCATTCCCACTTTAGGTGGCCATTGGCAATTGGGCAACCGTTAATTTCGAGCCCTGCTGTATGTTTTATCTTTGGTGTGCTAGTTGTAAATGTGCGCGGCATCTGCTAAATTATTTAGTTTTTATGTACCCAGCTACCATATCTTTAATTTAAGTTCACAGTCTAGCATTTCCCGGATGCTGATGCCAGCCTAACTGACCTGCAGTTCCTCATTTTCTATCTCCCTCTCTCCAGAAAAAGTGAGGCGTCATTTGCTCTCTTCCAATTTGTGTGAACCATTCTGCAACCTACGGAATTTTGGAAGATGATGAACAGTGCGCCTGCCTGAAAGACTACGGATCAAGTTCTGGAATTTGGGCACCTATTTCCCAGCCGGCACGGACTCCATCTTCTGTGTCGTAAACTCTACGATTCCTTGAAACTGGCAAGACGCCTGATTCACACAACACAGTGGAAACCTGGAGCGATCTCCCTAAAAGGCTTTGTGGATGCTGTGGGTCAGTTGGTACTTTCATAGCCATGTTAGATAGGAATTTTGGTGGGAGGGTTAATGAGGGATTCAGAGCAAATGTGCATAAATTAATCTGAGCACAGGCCTTCCCTGACTAACAAATGGATTCAATATGTACAGATGTTTATTTTTGTACGTCAGAAAATAGACAAAAATCATTCTATGTTTACCATTTTGTAATGAATGGCATTAAAAAACACATAATGCTGATAAGAAGGAACAATTGTTAAAAGAGACAAAACTAGTTCTAGCGTTCCTAGAAATGAACGTACGTATGTACATCGGACTTTTGAATTTAATATTGGAGCTTTTCTGCATGTATGGGCGTCTCGTAAGTGGGGCATTTGTTACTCTGGGATGGCCTGTGTACTTCTCTATCATGGTCTAATTTAATGTCAAGAAATATATTAGAGGAACTGAATTGATTATGCTTTTAGCTTTGAAGAGGGATGTTGTGCTGATCATCTAATTGAGGTATAGAAAAGTATGGCACGGAATATAATGTTATATTCAGGAGGGAGGGAGGGACGGAATGCTGAGGCACAACAAATTTGCCGTATGCTTGTTTAGTTTCTGTAATGAAGAATGAATTGTAATCTGGCAAGCAAAGTCATGAATGGATTGTCTCACGATTCCCAGGCACACTTTGCACATGCCTGGCTATTTCACGTAATAGATCCAAAGTATTGCCTTTGATTCTTTTTCACTAAATCAGTATCCCTTGGTTGGAAACCTTTATGCCTTTGGCAAGAAGCATATGTACGTGACTGATCTATGAACACTTATTTTAACCTTCTCTAAGCACGACAATCCCACTTTCTTTGGATTTTTTATGGAAGTGAAGCCTTTCATCTTGATACCATTCTTGTTGTTTAATGCAGTCGAACAGACTTGTGTAGAAGAGATTTGTAAAAACGTAGCATACCTTGCTTTTATACTTTGCTTCTCTGTTCCAAAGGTTCGGTGTTCCTTTTTTAAACTGACTACTCAACCAACTTGTTCTGCAATTGTTAAACATTGCCTTTGTACATCTGCAGCGGTCTCTGTCCCAACATCCCCCATAAAATTGTACCATTTAGTTTACATGGAATTCTAGAGGTGAGAGCTGGGTTCCTGTTCCTTCTCCGTTGCTAATGTAGCACATCATGCAGTGTAGCATTGAATCCACTGATGAGGTAATGTGGAATGCTTAATTTTAGGTACTGGTCATTCCAACCAATGACAGGACTCAGACACAAGTCATAGACAACTCTAGACTGTCATTAGAACATTGGACATTAAAAACTACTGTAGAATTGCATGTAAACATGGGTGACAAACTGCATTAATATTTCCCATGATTACAAGCATCTGATAATACCACAAAATACTCCTGCCAGAAATATGCAAAACACTTTTGCTTTAATGAAACTAATAATCCCATTACAAATTGCCTTACTTGCAAAGCCTAGATGTTTTTGTGTCACCGTCAGAGTGGTAAATGTGACGTATCCTGCCTGAGTCATCGATTTGAAATGCATTTACAGGTTCAAAAGTCATTCGAGTTTATTTAACCATTCGCCCCATTGAGTCTACTCCGCCATTTAATAGTAAGATTAAACGAGAACTTACCAGTTTGAAGTTTGATCTGTATTTTATGAGGAGTTACGATGAGGGATTACGTGAAGAACCCGCTCAGTGCGCAGGCGCGGCATACTTCCAAGCAGCGGTGTGGAATCACAGATAGACACAGTTATTTGAAGTAAACATAGTAAAGATAAGGAGACATCAATTTATTCGTTTGATCCATATAATGAGGGTGGGAGCGGAGGGCACGTAATCCCTCATCGTAACTCCTCATAAAATACAGATCAAACTTCAAACTGGTAAGTTCTCGTTTAATCTTACTATTTTACTTCGGAGTCACGTGAGTGACTACGTGAAGACTTCAAAGCTCTGTGATTTCAAACCGTGTAACAGTTTTATTTCACTCACTGCCGAAGTTCTTGAGGGAGGAAGTGTTATCGTAATCAACCAATGAATCTATTTGTAGAAAAACACAATGGTATTTTTTAAACAATAACAACAAAGAATTAAATTGCTCCCCTGGGTTTAAATTAAATATTTGCAGTCCGTAAATCTTTACTGCAAATAAAACAGGTTTTGCCAACGGCTTATTATAAAATCTCTGAACGGTCTTTTCCCCCCACCATCCTGCTGTAGCCACGATGTGGTCTATAGGCATGTCCATTCTTTTAGCCGTCGACATAGATGCTGCCCTGGTGGAATAAAATTTGTACGTTAGTGTTTATCCCAGCAGTTTTTAGCACCTGCTTGAGCCATCTCTCAATGGTTTGGCTCGTCACCCGACCATAAGGTATTTTATGACTGACCCACAAGGCTTTTCATCTCCCTCTAATATTTTGGTTGTGTCTATGTAGGATAGTAGGTGGGTCATGGAACATAACCGTGGTTCTGGTGGGTAAACCCGGAATTCCACGACTAGATTAGGTGTTCCTGGTCTGCTCTGTTTGATCAGTCGCTGGATAACGACAGATCTGGTCTGGAGCTGTGATCATGTTGTCCAGTCGCAATAGGTGTAGTGACTGGACCCTCTGTGCAGATATAAGTGCCATCAACATGAGTTTTGAGCATAGATTGTTCCAGGTTAAGGGGTCTGGCTGGTGGCCATCCCCTGAGGTATGTCAGGACCACACTGACATCCCATGTATGGGTGTACCTTGGTCTAGGGGGTTAGAGTTGTAAATACCCTTCATTAGTTTGACCACCAGCGGATGGGACCCCATGGCCTGTTGTCCTGGAGCTGGTTTTAAATAGACAGGCATGGCACTTCTAGCCGTGTTGATGGCTCTGTACCTGAGTCCTTCATCGTGGTGAAGGTTCGCCAGGAATTCCAGTACGTTGGTAACTGTAGCGGTTGAGTAGGTGGTCCCTTTATCCAAGCAGTACTTCTCCCATTTCTTGATGCTGGACAAGTGCTGTTTTTCAGTGGATGTTCGAAGGGATGCTGACATGGTGTCGATGGTTTGTTCTGATAATCCCAGTCCCAGAAGTGGTTTGTGCAGAATCTGCAACCCAGGAGTTTGATTTTCATGGCACGGGTGGCTTGTGCCCGACACTGGGTGTTAATAACTCTGGGTCACTGGGGATACCATCGGAGTTTCAACACCCATGTCATGGAGTTTTGGGAACCATGGCTGTGTAGGCCAGTCGGGTACTATGAAAATACCTGAAGCAGAGTCCATTTGTATTGTATGTAGTCCTCAACTGATGAGGCAGAAGGGAGGAAATGCATAGAAGAAGAATTTCCCCAATCCAGCGCGAATGCATCTACCGATGCTGCCTCAGGGTCTGGTTCCCAAGCGACATACATAGGTACCTGGTGATTTAGCCTTGATGCAAATAAATCGACATCTGGCGTGCCATATTGCATGATAACTTTTGCAAATTATTTGGGGTTTAACATCCATTGTCATTAAATTTACGTGACCTGGTGTCTGCCACTGTATTTAGCTTACCTGGCAGGTAAGTTACTGATAGCCAAATATGTCTTTCGACACACCATTGCCAAATTGTGTTGACCAACTTGTCGCATGATACCGATTTTATGCCGCCCATATGGTTAATGTAGGCTACCACCGTAGTATTATCTATTTGTAACCGTACATGCAAGTGATGCATATTTGTGCATATGTTTTTAAAACCATAAAATTCACCCAACATCTGTAGATAATTAATGCCCAGTGTAAGTGGTAATGATGATTCTGGTTTAGTCCATCTACTACTTGTTAGTGATGATAATAGGTTGAAATTATGGCAAACATTTTTTGCCCACCACTGTAGTTATGATATTGCTTCAGTGGGTGACTTCATGACACGATCATAATGACCTGAATGTCATTTTGGTGCCTGTACATTTGCTCTTTGTAAGTTTTGACAGTGCAAAGGTCTGAATTGTGTAGCCGGAAATGCTGCTACCATATTCCCAATTACTCTGTTACTTGTCGAATAGTTGGGAGTACGTGGACCATTAAATTGTTGCATGATTGTGCCAATTCAACTGTTTTTGTCTCTTGGCAAAGTTACAGTCACGTAGACTGAATTAATTGTGAAGCCCAAGTAATCCATGATTGTGGATGGCTTCAACTTAGATTTATCTGGATGTAAGACAATCCCAGGGTTTCGAATAACTGTTTGGTAGCTGATACAGCTAACATAGTCAATTCCATGGTATTGCCTATTTTCCCATTGGGTAACGCTTTAAATTGCCATAGCTGCCCCATCCAGGTAAATTTCCTTTGGAAATTAGTTGTTTGGCAGTAACAACCGTTTCCATTTTGAAATGTATATACTTAACAAACATATTTAGTGAAGTTAAGTCAATGATGATGCGACATCCACCATCTTTTTGGGTTTAGTGAGGAATATTTGATATGAATTCCAAGGGTTCATGTTTCCCTTGATACCCTTTGTAATTAGTCTCACCAGTACAGCTTGTCCCTCTCGTTTCTTTAACGGAGAGGGAAAATACCCTCTGGGGTAAATGTTGAACTGGTGGCTATTTTTCTAGTATGAATTGTATTTTGTATCCACTAAAGCCATTGAGTATATACTGATCACTTGTGATAGACTCCCGTGCTTCTTAAAACAGGTGTAGTCTCCCCCTGTTAGTATTAAGCCCCTATTTTCTATACGTTGGTAGGAACCAGACCCACCTACCTCCATGGTTATGGGTATTCTGTTTCCTGCCGGTCCAACGAGTCTTGCACGTTGTCTGACGTGGTGGTGGTGTTGGGGGGTGCCGCATTTTCCATGGGGCCTGCTCTGGGCCTTGGCCTGAAAGGCTTACGGGATTGGCATGCAGGCCCCGAGCTTTCACCAGTCCCATGAGGTAGACCCTCCTGGTGGACGCATTAGAGGTACTGCTGACTGGTTTAGTGTGGTGCTTATTCCAGACCCTGCCCTCTTGCGCCGATATTTTGGACACTTCGTCCAGTTTTTTAGGCTCGGTTTGGTAACTTAGCCAGATAGCAGGATCTGTGGTTGTGAGGTCGGCGTTCTCACAGTCCTGTAATTTTTGAGTTGAGGACAGGTTTTATAACTTCCTGAGAAGTTGCGGAGCACTGCGAACAGTAGGTCAGGTGTTTTGCCATACTACCGTGACCCTCTGGAAAGAGCATGCGAAAATGATAGCCGACGTCAGGGATATCAAATTCATTTTTAGATATTTTGGCTTTTTTAAAAGCGATGCTCAATGTACCCTCCAATAATGGTGGCCACTTTGAGATAATGCAATTTAGGGGAAGCGTGATGAAATCCAACGCCGCATGACTACCTGTCTTGGAGATTTTTTGAAAAGAACAGGTAGTAAGCTGGCCATCAGTTGAGACTGAAAAGCCATCTCGCTAGTGGTGGAGCCACTTAGCGGCCACACCCAGCAGCTCTTCCTGATCCTGTACCTCAAGCATACTCCCGATGTTGTTCAGCCAGTGACCCCTCTTTATGACCAGCCCAGCCACTGGTCACCCCAAAGCTAACCACACTAAGGAGGAAGCGATGGGCAGTGCCTAGACACTGTGGAGTGTATGCCTAAACCCCCCAGCGAGACTGCCCCTCACGTAGCGTGTCTCGCAGGAGCTCCTGCTCCAGGAGCCGCCCAGGCGGCTGTCTCTCTCCCATGCGGGTGGAGAGACGTCCCCTCCGACAAGTCGGAAGCCACCGCCCGGATGCCTCTTCGGATGGCTAAACATCCAGCCCGCAGCTCAGGCACTAGCGGGACTGGGCTCGGCGCGGTGATGGGGATAGCGGCGCGCCCGGTAATTGTTCCTACCGCCTTTTTCTAGAGCTTTTGTGCCTTATAGAAGCGAGAGCGCCCCTCAAGCAACGCGTCTCGCAGGCACCTGCTCCGAGAGCCGCTCCAGCGGCTCAGGCGGCTCTCTCTCCCCCCGTGTGGGTGGAGAGACGTCCCGTCCAAAATCGGGAACACCTGCCGGATGCCTCTTCGGGTGACTATGCATCCAGCCCGCTGCTCAGGTACTAGCGGGCTGGGCACGGTGTCGGGGAATAGCGGAACACCGGGTCGCTCCTACCGCCTGTTGCTGCCCCCCTCCCCGACGGAAAACGTTCCTCCTCGAACGGGGGACAGTTTTGTTCCAGAGCCTTTTTCTCTGCCTGTAAAACACAAGCAGTAAAAAGGCTCCCCTGTAAAAGAAACCCGACCTCAGGGTACTCACCTGACGGTCCATTTCATTCTGTAGCGGGAGCGCCTAATTCCCGCTGCAGCCGCTGTTGCACTGCTGGCGTAATGCCGCGCCTGCGCACTGAGCGGGTTCTTCACGTAGTCACTCATGTGACTCCGAAGTAAAATCATGGCTCATCTATCCTTCCTTCCCGACCCCATTCTCCTACTTTCTCCCATAACCTTTGACACCCTTCCTAATCAAGAACATGTCAATCTCTGCTTTAAGTATACCCAATGGCATGGCCTCCACAGCCAACTGTGGCAATGAATTCCACAGATTCACCACTCTCTGACTGAAGAAATTCATCCTTATCTTTCTATAGGTATGTCCTTTTATTCCGAGGCTGTACCCTGTGGTCCGAGACGCTCCCACTAGTGGAAACATCCTCTCCACATCCACTCCATACAGGCCCATCATCATTCTGTAAGTTTCAATGAGGTCCTCTCTTGTCCTTCCAAACTCCAGTGAATGCAGGTCTTGAGTGGTCAAACGCTCATACGTTAACCCAATCATCCCCGGGATCATTCTCGTAAACCACCTCTGGATGTCGGCACAGTCAGCCCCCACCTCAGATGTAGGCCCAAAACTGCTCACAATACTCCAAATGCAGTCTGGCCAGTGCCTTCTAAACCCACAGCATTACATCCCTGTTTTTATATTCTAATTCTCTCGAAATAAATGCTTTTAGATCACTTGCTAGGCTTTGTTTTCTCCCCCTCCCCCCTCTAGACAAGCCTGTTGGACACCTGCTTCACACTTATGTTCTGCCTCCACAATCAGCAATTCTGAAAAACTGCAACGCTTCCCGCCAATTTTTAAAACCTTTTTCTTGTTAAAAGGCAGACTTACTTCCAGCAAGATGGCTCTTCTCCCTCTGGCTTCAGTTTTTGCATTAGAAATAATCCCAATGATCCTCTTCTTCCATTGTGTTTGATACTCCCACACTCTGGCCAGGGACCCATCCACAGCTGTGCTTTCTGCGGATTCACTCTCATGGAGTAATCTTGCATCTCCCAAAGTAACTGTTGGTACAAGTGCATCCAACACTAGATGGATTAGTTCAAATTACTCAGCATCATATCTGGTTAGGTACACATAAATGCCGGAGAAACTCAGCAGGTGCAGCAGCATCACTGGAGCGAAGGAGATAGGCAATGTTACCGGCCGAAACCCTTCTTCAGACTGATGGGGGGTGCGAGGAGGCGGGGAGATGATAGGAAAAAGGAGGAGGAGCCCGAGGGCTGAGGTAGGAAGGGGAGGAGACAGCAAGGGTTAACAGAATTGTGAGACGCCAATGTTCATGCCACCAGGATGCAGACTCCCCAAGCGGAATATGAGGTGCTGTTCTTCCAATTTCCGTTGTTGCTCACTCTGGCCGTGGAGGAGGCCCAGGACGGAGAGGTCGGATACGGAATGGGAGGGGGAGTTGAAGTGCTGAGCCACCGGGAGGTCAGGTCGGTTAGTGCGGACCATGCGGAGGTGTTCGGCGAAACGATCGCCAAGCCTACGCTTGGTCTCACCGATATACATCAGCTGACATCTAGAGCAGCGGATTCAATAGATGAGGTTGGAGGAAGTGGTGGAGCGGGAGGGAAGGGAAGAATTGACAAGGGAATTGTGGAGGGAGCGGTCTTTGCGGAAGGCAGACGGGTGGAGATGGGAAGATGTGGCGAGTGGTGGGATCACGTTGGAGGTGGCAAAACTGATGGAGGACTATCTGTTGTATGTGCCGGCTAGTGGGGAGAAAGGTGAGGACCAGGGGGATTCTGCCCTTGTGACGAGTGGGGGGGATGGGGAGAGAGAGCAGTATTACGGGGTATGGAGACCCAGGTGCGAGCCTCATCTATAGTAGGGGAGGGGAACCCCCGTTCCCTGAAGAATGGGGGCATTTGCGATGCCATGGTGTGGAACACCTCATCCTGGGAGCAGATGAGGCGTAGACGGAGGAATTGGGAATAGGCGATGGAGTCCTTACAGTGGGTTTATAGTGGATGTCGGTCAGAAGTCTATCACGTGCGATGGAGATGGTGAGGTCAAGGAATGGTAGGGAAGTGTCGGAAATGGTCCAGGTGTATTTGAGTGCCGGATGGAAGTTAGTGGTGAAGTGGATGAAGTCAGTCAGTTGTGTGGGTGCAGGAGCTGGCACCAAAGCAATCGTCGATGTAGCGGAGGTAGAGGTCGGGGGTGGGGCCATGGTACACCTCGAACAAGGATTGTTCGACGCACCCAACAAATAGGCAAGCGTAGCTGGGGCCCATGCGCGTGCCCAGTAGCTACGCCTTGCATTTGGAAGAAATGGGAGAAGTCAAACGAGAAGTTATTGAGGGTAAGGACCAGTGGACGGGTATAGGTTGCTCCTCTGGTCGAGGATGAACCGGAGGGCTTTGAGACCATCCTGGTGGGGGATGGAGGTGTAGAGTGACTGGACGTCCATGGTGAAGATGAGTGGATGTGTGCCTAGAGAATGGAATGCGCAGAGACGACGGGGAGTGTCTGAGGTGTCTTGAACATAGGTAGGGAGGGATTTGACCGAGGGGGATAGGATGGAGGTATGTGGAAATACGTTTGGTAGGGCACAAACAGGCAGAGACAATGGGCCTCCATGACAGTCAGGTTTGTGGATTTTGGGGAGAAGGTAAAATTGGGCCGTGCGGGGCTGGGGGACGATGAGGTTGGAGGCTCGGGGGGGGCAGGGCGTCGGAGTTGATGAAGTCGGTGATGGTGCTAGAGATAGCGGCCTGGTGCTCGTCAGTGGGGTCATGGTCCAGGGGTAAGTAGGAGGAGGTGTCCGAGAGTTGGCGCGTGGCCTCGGCTTTGTAGAGATCGACGCGCCAGACTGCCACGGCACCTCCCTTGTCGGCAGGTTTGATAACCCAGTCTGGGTTGTTGCGGAGTGAGTCGATGGCAGTCCGTTCGGGGGGAGAGTACGTTGCGGTTGTGATATTCGTCGGGCCCAGTGCAGCGGGAATGGCGGATGGGCCCGGTGCGGCGATGCGGTTAGGCGGTCCCGGGGGGAGGCGAGGAACGGCGGTTGCGTTATGGTGGCGATAGTCGGAGGAATCGGCGAGGGGGAGAAATTCCGAGTTACCATTGATGCAGCGAGGCTGGGCGTCATCGGTGGGCAGGTGAAGGTCGGTGGCAACATCGACGTGGAGGTCGGCGACGGCGGTGTCCTGGTGAGTACTGGAGGCGCTCCTCTTGGCCAAGATAGCGTCGCTGGACTCAGGCAGGTGTCGCAGGCCAGAGTTGGGGCCGAAGCCTGCGGGTGGTCGAGTCGCGGTGTCGGCGGCGGATGCAGCCTGGAAGCGGGCTAATTTCAGGTCCTTGGTGGAGTTAAGGTGGGCTAGGAATCGTTGATTGAAGAGGTGGATCTTCCGGCGGATGAAGTATAGTTGGGGTCCGTTGCAGGTCTGGGTGAGTGAGGCCCGAAGTTTTGTGAGAGTCAATGCGAGGTCCTGCTGGTGCCGGCTCATCGCGGCCAGGGTAGATCTCAGTGCCTGGTTAGAGAATTGTTGTGTATGCCGGTAGATATCCAGTCGGTACCGATAGTCTGGCTTGGGTCCGTACTGGGAGGTTGGGAACTATCATATCTGGTAAATTGCTTATGACAATTGTGATTAAATTGTTGTTGGAGAAATTAGTTAATTCATGTTACTGTCATAATTAATCCTCCCAATCGGAACAGAAACTCAACCACAAGTGATCATCATTTTAATACACCTTTGGTTTTGTATATTAACTCCTGAATGTTCCTGATCCTATACCCACCTTTCTCAGCTGTGGTATTTTCACAATTGTTTATTGGTTCTTACAAATCATTTTTCCATGCTATTTGCTTTTAAGAACAAAGTCTTCCCTGGGTGCCACGCTTTACCTACATACTTGTGCACTAGAGCGTACTCCGAAAGGCATCATTGCTGCAGAGATGAGTTTTTAAGTGGAGATGGCCTCTTGGCTCCCATCATGGTCTCACAAAAGGCATAGTACATGTGATAATGTCCTGTTGACTTCTTGTCCTGCAAGTCAGTTATAAAAGCGAGTCCTAGCACAATGGAGGTGTGGGGAAAGAATATCTAGCTTGTTTCAGTGGAATGCAAAACAGGTGGGCTGCTTTAAATAATGATCTCAACTATGGGAATGCTGTTGGAGATGCATTAATTGATGCAAATGGATATAATCCTATCAAGCTCCTGCCTTGCATCTGGTTGCAAACTTCGGGACATGAGTAGATGGGTTACTACAATCCCTGACCAGCTCTTGTAGCCACAGTCATTGTGTTTGATCTAGTTGAGTTCTGGCCATTGACCACCCCAGAATATTGGTGTGACTTGGCAATGCTAATGCGATTGAACATCAGCTGCATGCGGTTTGATTCTCCATTTTTGGAGCTGATCTTTGATTCTTCTGTGTATGAATGTTACTTGCCACTGTTTAGTCTACGCTAAATGTCATCCAGATTCAGCTGAATGCTGGACATGAACTAATTCATTTTCTAAAGATTATAGAGTGATACAGTGTGGAAACAGGCCCTTCTGCCCAACTTGCTCACACCAGCCAACATGTCCCAGCATTAGTCCCACCTGCCTGTGTTTGGTCCATATCCCTCCAAACCAGTCCTATCCATGTACCTGTCTAACTGTTTCTTAAATGTTGAGAACGTCCCAGTCTCAACTACCTCTTCTGGCAGCTCATTCCATACACCCATCACCTTTTGTGTGATAAAGTTACCCCTGTAGCGGCACCAAACGTGGTGAATAAGGCCAGACATCAGGCAGGTTCAAACAGTCGTTTATTCAGGTTCTACACGTTAGGTTGGTGCGCTAACTATATTATCATTGCTGCTGTAGCTGAGCGAGGCTGTTCCCTCGGGCTCAGCTACCTGTTGGTCTACCTAAGGTCTCGAGGTGAGATAACCTTAAGTAGCAGGACACTCCCTCTAGCCCATGACATCACGTGCCAGCCCTCGTACCTACTGACGAGGGTTCGACCATAAGTGACCTGTGTATTAGCTAACGCCACAGGATCCCCCCCCCAGAACCGGAGGAAGGAATTGAATGGTCGACATTCCAGTGAATAGAAGCCCATTATCTCCCTCCTTCTGCATTGTATTTCACTCATTTTCACTCATTATCTGACAGCTTTGTCTCTTTTTTATTTCCAGTGTTTATCCTCCCATCCGCCAATAAAACCTCCTTGCCTGTATTAACTTCTAACTTGCTAGGCTTTGTCTCTTCCCACTTCGTTGGTGGGAAAGGTGCTGGAGTCAATTATTAAAGAGGTAATAATGGGGCATTTGGATAGCAGTAAAAGGATTAGTCCGTCAACATGGATTTATGAAAGGGAAATCATGCTTCTGAATTTTTGGGAGGATGTGACAAGTAAAATGGATGAAGGGGTGCCAGTGGATGTAGTGTATCTAGACTTTCAGAAAGCCTTTGATAAGGTCCCGCAAGGGAGACTGGTTACTAAAATTAGAGCACATGGTGTTGGGGGTAGGATGTTGACATGGATAGAAAATTGGCTGGCAGACCGGAAGCAAAGAGTAGGAGTGAACGGGTCCTTTTCAGAATGGCAGGCAGTGGCGAGTAGAGTGCCACAAGGCTCGATGTTGGGGCCACAACTGTTTACCATATATATTAATGATTTGGAAGAGGAAATTAGGAGCAACACTAGCAAGTTTGCAGATGACACAGAGCTGGGTGGCAGCGTGAACTGTGAAGAGGATGTTAGGAGGTTGCAGGGTGTCCTGGACATGTTGAGTGAGTGGGCAGATGCGTGGCAGATGCAGTATAATATAGATAAATGTGAGGTTATTTACTTTGGCGGCAAAAGCAAGGGGGCAGATTATTATCTCAATGGGGTTAGATTAGGTAAGGGGGAGGTTCAGCGAGACCTGGGCGTCCTTGTACACCGGTCAATGAAAGTTGGCTGACAGGTACAGCAGGCAGTGAAGAAAGCTAATGGAATGTTGGCCTTCATAACAAGAGGATTTCAGTATAGGAGTAAAGAGGTTCTTCTGCAGTTGTATAGGGCTCTGGTAAGACCATAACTTTAATATTATGTACAGTTTTGGTCTCCTAATTTGAGGAAGGACATCCTTGTTATTGAGGCAGTGCAGCGTAGGTTCACAAGATTGATCCCTGGGATGGCGGGACTGTCAAATGAGGAAAGATTGAAAGACTAGGCTTGTATTCACTGGAGTTTAGAAGAATGAGAGGGGATCTTAAAGAAACATATAAAATTATAAAAGGACTGGACAAGCTAGATGCAGGGAAAATGTTCCCAATGTTGGGCAAGTCCAGAACCAGGGGCCACAGTCTTAGAATAAAGGGGAGGTCATTTAAGACTGAGGTGAGAAAAAACTTTTTCACCCAGAGAGTTGTGAATTTATGGAAGTCCCTGTTTCTATAAGATCCCCCTCATCCTTCTAAACTCCAGTGAATACAAGCTAAACTCCAATGAATACAAGATGCATGATTTCATTGTCTTCGCCTATTGAACGAATTAAACATAGCAGGTATGTGCAATATGAATTAGATAGCTGCTACCTAAAGATGCCAGTAAAATACAAATCAAGTCACATTCTTTCTGAATGGGGATTATGCATTACATATTAAAACAAGTAAAGCTTACAGTTTGAAGAAAGATGCATGCAGTGATTTGTTCTTACCCAGTGACATTGTTCTCCAGCATTTTTTAGTAGAAGTTTCTTTAAGAGAATATTTCGGAGCAGACAGGTTTTCACGTTGGTTCCTTGTCGTTTTCTTCAATTTAAAACATTTCCTTATGTCGGACAGAAGAAATTATTTTTCACACAAAGCGTCCTGTACAGTATTGCCATATCCCTGATCCTCGATTAGCAAGTGTACAGAAATAGTCTGCAGAGCCCGTATGCAAGAGGCGCCATATTTTAGTGCCATTTTAAAAGTCCACGCTCTCGTTCTCATGACACATCCTGACACATCCTAGGCTGTTGTGGGCCTCCGGCCATCTCCTTCCTTGGACGGGGCCCGTTCCTTCTCTCCAGGGATGCTGCCTGCGTGTGCTGCTTTTACTGTGGATCATGCATGGTATTGAAGACGCACTGAGCTGTCATGTCATCATTTTTGGACATACCTGAAGCTGCCCTTTTGCACTCCTCATTGAACCAGTCTTGATCCGCTGGCTTGACTGAAAAGAAGAGAAGAATGAGGAATCTGCTAAGTCATGACATTGTAGAATGTGGTGGGTTGTATTTCTGCTGATGCCCCACAGTAATTGTTGGAGAGTTATGAGTGTTTAATTGTCGTATGTACCGGTAACAGAATGATTAATTTCTTGCAGCTAGCAGCTTAACAGGCTTGACTCACACACACAGATAAAACATGAATTTAAAAATGGTATACATTTATAACCATAATACTAGGTAGCCATAATAATGCAAAAGCGGGAGTCCTGCGCTCGGTCTCGCTGATATATAAGAGTCCACACCTGGATGGACTTGCAGAAAATGTGAATGTGCTCATGTATGAATGGCCCCCTTCACTTTCACTAGAAACTCAGCGGGAGAGGCAGGCAGCATCTATGGAGCGAGGGAATAGGTGATGTTCCGGGTCGAGACCCTTCTTAGAAACATAGAAAATAGGTGCATCTAGCCTGTCCAACCCCTTAAGAATTTTGTAAGTTTCTATAAGATCCCCCCTCAATCTTCTAAATTCTAGCGAGTACAAGCCGAGTCTATCCTTTCTTTCTTCATATGAAAGTCCTGCCATTCTAGGAATCAGTCTGGTGAACCTTCACTGTAATCTCTCTATGGCAAGAATGTCTTTCCTCAGATTAGGAGACCAAAACTGTACGCAATACTCCAGGTGTGGTCTCACCAAGACCCTCTACAACAACTGCAGTAGAATCTCCCTGCTCCTATACTCAAATCATTTCAACTTCATAGTGATAAACCTCTGGTCCCCACAAACAGGCAGGCAGCATCAACACATTACCCATTACTCTGTCGAAGATTTCTTCAAGCGTCAGGTCATGGATTGTCTGAGCTACAGACATTTATACCGGATCCCGTCACTGACGCTTCTCACCTGCTGTTGCGTGGGAATTTGGACGGGGACTTACCTGGAAGAGCAACAAGGGCGAGCATGGGATAAAAGACAGGCTGAATAGTTACTGGTAGACTGTAGATCCGAGCACTTAAGCTGTACGAAGGATCAAAAATTGCATGGGCCCAATAGAAGAATCCCTTCTCCATGGCAGTAACATCCCAGTCTACCGTTTTCAGAGACCGACCCAGTTGTGTAACACCGCACTCACTGTTCCTCGATTACACTCGGTGGCATTCACTTCACTCTCTAATATTCTCGAATTCCTAAACACCCATCCCACATCCCACTTTATTGTCCACAGATTCCCAATGGTTTTCTCCGTCTGTGGAGCTGCTGCTCTGTGTCGGTGATGGACGGGATGATCTCACTAACACTCTCATATTCCAGCAATAGGAATGGTTTATATTGGGAACTGGGAAACCTCTGGTGACACAACCGGGCTCTGTGTAGAGTGACGTTAATCACACTCAGTGATCAAACATCTACTGTTAACTCTTTTGTGTCCGGGCACAAAGTGCCTCATGGAAAGGGCACCAGTCATCATGTGTGATGATATCCATTCTTTATGTTCTGTCTAGTGGACAGTTAGTGCCGGGGAGCAATCTAGAGGGCTGATGATAGAATCCACACCATCTACCCGCAATCCCAATAATCATGAGCAGTCGCCTGAAATAGCAATGTTCAGATTAATCGTTTCCATTGACGAGTGCATTTCGGGAATCTTGAATCATTTAATCTGACATCTTGACATGGAGGACATGCATTAGAAAATTAAACAGACGGACATGCACCATTCATTATATTTAAATAATGGACTTGGGGTCCAGCCAACCATTCGTTAATAAAGACATCCATCAGATCGCTTTTTAAATACTTTCCTCTTACCTCAAACCCTTGTCGTGTTGAAGATGATATTCCGACCATGGAGACAAAAGTCGATCTCTGCTCCTACAAATGTCCCGATAAATTTCTCTCTGGTGACTTCTCAACGTCCATGGCTGTAGGGAAGATGTCACGTACTCCAATCTCAAGAATCAAGAGTGTTTAATTGTCATATGTACAGAGAACTCGACAATATTTGTTTCCTGTAGCAGCAGAACACATCTGTAAAGACAGTGCACACACACAGATAACACAAAGAACAAAAGAAAGTTCAATGCTAAAATAATCATCAATATTTGGGCAAATCCAAAGCTGGATGTCTCAAGCACAAACAACACATTTTGTAGTTAGTTCATAGTTTAGTCGGTGTTTGTGGTTGTCAAGTCAAACTGAAATGCAAGAAACTTGCGAGCAGAGAAATGCTACAATTGAAATCACGAGACAGTGATTGAAGTGGGCGGAACCCCAGCCTGCCGAGTTCTGCCTGGGGGTCAAAAGGGCACAGAGCACCAGAAGCCAGTGAAGGAGAGACAAGGAACTTGCGAGCAGAAAACCCACAGTAAATCAAGAAGACTGTCCGAAAAGACTGCCGCGAGAGCCAGAAAAGGCAAGCAGGACTGATTCTACAGACCCGATTGGCAGCCGGTAAGGACTGAACTCTAAATGGACTGAGTCGAAGACTGCAGCCCCAGAGACTCTGTTTAACCATTTAAAAGCTGAGAAACTTGTCTGGCTAACGTGTTGATATTGGTGGTGTCTGTTAAAGACCAAAACTGTTAAAGACCAAAACTGTTAAAGACCAAAACTGATAAAGACCTAAACTGATAAAAACTAATCTGCCAAAATAAAAGAAGGAGAAAATAAAAGGTGGAAAAGAAGTGTTTGGTCTGAGTGAATCCAGTTCATCATTTCGGGGTAGATAAATTAAATCCCTTTCAAGCGGGGAAACTGCAAAACATTAGAAGACTTGACAGTGAAAAACCGCTGTGACCAGGAGATCTGGAAACAGTAGAAGACTTAACAGTGAAAAACCGGGCGGGGCCAGGATATCTGGAAACCTGGAAAAAAGACAGTTAAGTCAAGATAAATCATGGCTGATGAAGTTGCTGGAAAGTCAGCTGAGCAGCTCAAGCTGAAGAGGACAACAGCAAAACGGGCATTCTCTCGTCTTGTTAACAGCATCATTAGGAATCATGAAGAAATGTCTGAAGAGGAGCTCAGGAACAATTTCAACAAACTCATGCAGGAGGCCGAAAAAGTCATGGAAGCCAATGACGATGTGGAGGCTGGACTCATTGCAGAGCTGGAGGCGGAGCTGGACGCAGATGAAGAAACTGTGTTAACTGAACAGCAAAATGCCGACCTGGCAAAGACTGCAAAGGAGTGTGAGTCGAAACTAAAAGAGGTCAAAGGGCTCATCCAGGACACTCTATGGGCAAACTTTGGAAATGTTGAGTTATCCACCTCACTACAGACAGCAGATGGTGCATGTGAACTTGCTGCTGCCACCGCACCATCAAATAGCAACCAAGAAGCATATGAATTCATGCTTAACCACCTGCAGAAACTGGTACAGACTGCAAAGGAGACGTACAGTCGGTGGAAACGTTGGGTCCCTGTGGATGAGCAAGAGAGCTTCCAGAAACACCTAAGAACACTCGAGCTTCTCGTCCCCAAGCTGGTTTCCAGGAAGGCTGACTTCATACAGGCAAGAATAAAGAAGGACGCTGAAGGATTAGCACAAGCGGCGAAAGCTTTCAATTATCCTTCACCAGCCATCAGACTGAGGCCCACGGCCCTTCCTAAGTTTACTGGAAACAAGCGTGACTTTTATAGATGGAGGAAGGATTGGGAAGCACTGCAAAAGCAAGGTGAACCCACTGGATCAAATGAGGTGAAGAAGGTTCAATTGCTGGACAGTCTGGAGGACAAAATTACAAGAGACCTCCGCCTCACAAGTTATAACACTGCAGATGATATCTTTCGTGTCCTAGAGAACCGGTTTGGAAATCAAACAGCTATTGCTATTGAGATAGTGGAGGAGCTTCAGGGAATCCCACCTGTCAGAGGACATCAGCCACGTAAAATAGTGGAATTAATTCAAGCTGTGGAAAAGGCACTTAATGACTTGAGCGATCTCGGAGACACAGGCGCCATTAAAAATCCACTGATGACAAAATCAATTGAAACAAAGCTTCCAGAAACCCTTAAGAAGGAATGGCTGGTTTATGTAGCTGACAAGAGGAATGGTGTGGCACCAGAGAAACGGTTTGACAGTCTCTTGTCATTTCTCAAAGAGCAGGAGAGCATATACGAACAGCTCGAGCAACTGAGGGACGAGGAGCCGAGTAGAAAGGAAACTCGGACTGAACCAAGACATGCCAGAACCAAGTCTACCAAGTCAGAAAATGACCACACAAGTTGTGTAGTCTGTGGTGACATAAAGCATAAAAGGAAGCTGTACTTCTGCAAGCAGTTTCGAGGGCTAAAGCTGACAGAGAAAAGAGCTGCAGTAAAGAAGTTGGGAGCATGCAAAAAGTGTCTTGAAGTCCATGATGATGGTTCATACTGCAAACCTGCATATCTGTGTAAAAATCTAATCTGCAAGGATGAACAAAATCCTGAGCATCATTTTTATCTGTGCCCCAATTATGAGATGAGGAAAAGCAGTGTGGATCAGAGAAGGAGTAAATTTGGTCCAGAGGAAGATAAAGGCAAAAAGAAATATACAGTGCACCAAGAGGAGTTTTTCAGCAAACTTCCACCAGAGTTGGCAAAACAGTGCCGAGATGTGTTCTCCAACACTGCATCAAGAGCCTTCAACACTGCAAAGCATCAGCCAAGCCTCCTAAAGGAAGGTGGACTGCAAGAGCATCCAGTGATTTTGATGCTTCTGGAGGTCGTAGCAAATGCTGGACAAAAGGTTGGGACATTAATTGACTTGGCTTCAGATACCAACTACATAACTCACAAGGCTGCGAGTAGACTGAACCTTAGGAGTGAAGACATCACGCTTATCGTCCATGGAGTTGGGGGGATGAAGGTCCACGTCGAGACGAGGCGCTACCTTCTAAAGATCCGAGTGAAGACTCCCAAGGGCACACTCAAGTCGCACCAGTTAGTTTGTTATGGATTGGACAGCATTGCAGATGTTCACAAACATGTGACACCACAGCAGCTGCAAAAGTTCTTTCCAGACGTCCCACTTGAGGAACTTGTGAGACCAAAAGAGATACATTTGCTCATAAGCCATAGAGAAGGTCAGCTAGCGCCTCAGAGGATTAGAACTGTTGGAGATCTCATTCTGTGGGATGGACCACTGGGAAAGACTGTTGGAGGTTGTCATCCTGAGCTGTTTGAGAAGCTTACCATGTCAGCCCACATGTCCAAAACACACTTCGCAAGATCAATGAGAGCAGCTGCTTTAAAGTATGAGGGGCTCACTGCCCCAGTCCCTGAGGAACTTTCACCAAACGGACAGGTCGCCGTCAAAGTCCAGAAGTCACGTACATCAACCGCCAATCGGGACTTCTTGGATTGGTGGAAATGGGATAGCGTTGGAGCAGCATGCGAGCCAAAGTGCGGGGGTTGCCGCTGTGGAAACTGCCAGCCAGGCGGAAAAGAAATGACTCTTGCTGAAGAGAGAGAGCTCGAAGTGGTAAGGGAAGGCCTCACCTACGTAACAGGAGACCGTCACAGTAAAGACCAACATTGGCATGCTAGCTATCCTTGGTTGGAAGACCCAGCTTCTCTACCAAATAATAAAAGGACAGTGGAAGCCACATTTCTCAGGACGGAGAGGCAGCTATCCAGAGAACCTGAATGGAAAAGTGCCTACACAGCTCAGGTGCACGACATGGTGGACCGAAAGGCTGCAATCAAATTGTCCGAAGACATGATTGCAAACTGGAAGGGACCAGTGTGGTATGTGAGTCACCTTATTGCTCCAAACCCCCACTCTGTCACAACCCCAGTGAGACTAGTGTGGAACAGCAGCCAAAAGTGCAATGGTGTCAGCTTAAATGATTTGCTGATGAAAGGTCCAGACGTCCTCAACCGAATTCGCGCCGTCCTCCTCAGATTCAGAGGCGGAATCTATGCTGCTCTGGGAGACATAAAGAAGATGTATAACTCAGTCTGGTTGGAGGACCGTGAAGTACACTTACACAGATTCCTCTGGCGAGATTCCGAGGACGAGGAGCTGGGAGAGTATGCTATCACAAGAGTGAACATCGGAGACAAACCTGCGGGGTGCATTGCACAGTTGGCAATGCGTGAGACTGCTAATCTTCCTTCTTTTACCCACCTCAAGGATGAGCAGCAAGTACTCCAGAAAGACAGCTATGTTGACGACATCCTCACATCTCACAACAGCCTCGACCAGTTGAGAATCATCACAGCAAATGTGGAACGAATCCTAAAAGCTGGTGGGTTTGAGCTCAAGCCTTGGGTTCTGTCTGGCCAAAGTGGGAGGAAGGAGGACAGTGATGCTTTAAAGAAAAGCAAAACAAAAAGCATGATCCTACCAAACCAAATGCATGATGATGATAACAAGGCACTTGGTCTGGGCTACATTGTTGAAGAGGACATGCTCCACGTTATGGTGGGAATCAATTTCTCCAAGAGAAAGAAAAAGATGCGGCTTGGTCAAAGCCTTCTACAAGAGCAAGTCAAAACTCAGACGCCAAATCCCCTAACAAGAAGAGAGCTTCTCAGCCAGGTAGCAGGGCTATATGACCCCATCGGCATAGTGGCTCCTGTTAAGCAAAAGGGAGCGATTCTAGTACGCAGAGCTTTCCAAGAAGCAAAAGAGGGAAGCTGTTCGGTCAGAGACACATGGAACATGGCACTCTCAGATGGACTCAGGGAGGATGCAATTAAGCTCTTAGAAGAGTACGAACAACTTGGAAAAGTCAAGTTCGTCAGGGCACTGACTCCCTCTTGCTCCGCAACTGAACCCTTGGGAATCACCTTTTCTGACAGAAGTGAGCACACCTACGGGGCAGTGATGTACGTGAGATGGGATTCAGACCATGGCCCAATTGTCAGACTTGTGGAATCCAAGGCCAAGTTAACTCCCTTGGACCACAGAGGAGACGCTGTTAAAGCAGAGATGTGCGGAGCAGTGTTCGCCTCACGCTTAAAGAAGTATTTGAGCTACACAGTCAAATTCAAGTGGAGAAGTGGTATCATCTTGTGGAAAGCCCTAAACAATCCAAAGTGGGAGGCCATCTCTTTGACAGGAGTCATTACAATAAGAGAACAAGAAAATGCTCTAAAATACATTTTTTGCGCTGCGGAATTGGGCACAACTTTCCCAAGCACCACAACAGATCGACTGGTAGCCTATAAAGACCAAGATTCTGGGCTGATGGTTTGTGGTGGCAGAGTGCAGAGCTTTGAAGAGGATAAAGTTGCTGTTCCCATCCTACCCGTTGATGCCTGGGTGTCCATGCTGCTAGCTCGGGAGGCTCACAGGGAGAGTCATGACGCAGTGGCTGGGACCTTGCTTAAAATGAGAAAAAAGGCTTGGGTCATAAAAGGAAGGAGAATTGCTCAAAAAGTCGTTGATCACTGCATAATCTGCAAGAAAGCAAAAGCAAAGAAATGTCAACAAGTAATGAGTGATCTGCCGCCTGAAAGAACTGAACCTGCTGCTCCTTTTGAGTTTACAACAGTAGACCTCTTTGGACCCTACCACGTACACGATGACGTCAAGAAGAGGGTAAAACTCAAAGTCTGGGGAGTTGTCTTACTTCCAGTAGAAGAACAAGACAAAAATGCATCAGGTGACTAAGTTCAAACCCCCATTCAAAGTTTGACTTTAAAGCGTCGATCTCCCAAGTGGTTCCATTGGAAGATCGAGTGGGAGGTGTCAAGTCAAACTGAAATGCAAGAAACTTGCGAGCAGAGAAATGCTACAATTGAAATCACGAGACAGTGATTGAAGTGGGCGGAACCCCAGCCTGCCGAGTTCTGCCTGGGGGTCAAAAGGGCACAGAGCACCAGAAGCCAGTGAAGGAGAGACAAGGAACTTGCGAGCAGAAAACCCACAGTAAATCAAGAAGACTGTCCGAAAAGACTGCCGCGAGAGCCAGAAAAGGCAAGCAGGACTGATTCTACAGACCCGATTGGCAGCCGGTAAGGACTGAACTCTAAATGGACTGAGTCGAAGACTGCAGCCCCAGAGACTCTGTTTAACCATTTAAAAGCTGAGAAACTTGTCTGGCTAACGTGTTGATATTGGTGGTGTCTGTTAAAGACCAAAACTGTTAAAGACCAAAACTGTTAAAGACCAAAACTGATAAAGACCTAAACTGATAAAAACTAATCTGCCAAAATAAAAGAAGGAGAAAATAAAAGGTGGAAAAGAAGTGTTTGGTCTGAGTGAATCCAGTTCATCATTTCGGGGTAGATAAATTAAATCCCTTTCAAGCGGGGAAACTGCAAAACATTAGAAGACTTGACAGTGGTGGTCAAGAGCCCGGTTATTATGGAAATAAACAGTTCATGAAACTGGGGTGAGCACAGTTTGCAGACTCCGATATTCTTTCTCGGAGTTTGGAGAGAAACAAGACCACGGTGAGGGTTCCAGATGATTGATGGTCGCCATTTCATGACACTGCCTCTTGTAGATTCATTAGATGGTGGATAGTTCAGGTGATGGATAGGACAGGTCGATGGCCACCAGGTTGTTTAATAACCTACATTCCTGGGATTTTGAAATGCCGAACCAGGCCCTGTGGCAACCGTTTAACATGGTCTCTACCTTGGACCTGTAGAAGATCGAGAGAACATTCGTCATCACACCGATGTCCTTTCTGCTCCACTCTAACAAATTCATGTCGGTTGACTTTATTTATGATTCCATGAATTTGCTGGGTCCACGACAGATCTTCAGAAATATTCACGACTAGGAACATAAAGTTGTTGATTCCACCATCGAACCGTCGATGAAGACAGGTTAATCGATCCTCGACCTTCCTCTTCTAAAATCAGCAAATTACCTCTTGCCCGTGGGAAACACATTGACGAAGAGGGTGTGAGATGTCTTGGATTGGACCAGGGAGATAGGATGGAGTCCAGGTATGTGGAAATTAATTCAGTGGGGCAAGAACACGCTGAAACAATGGGTCTACCAGGACTGTCAGAAGAAACACGTTGGGACTGGGTGGCAAATGTTGTGCCTATTTTCAAGAAGGGCTGCAAGGAACATGCGGGGAACTATAGGCCGGTAAGGTTCATATCTGTAGTTGGTAAGTTGCTGGAGAGTATTCTGTGGGATAGGCTATCAATGAATAAATGAACAAGTTTATTGGCCAAGTAATCACATAAAGGAATTTGCCTTGGTGAATTTACAGGCATTTGGGTGGGCAAGGGATAATTAGGGATAGTCAGCATGGTTTTGTACGTTGGAGGTCGTGTCTCATAAATCTGATTGATTTTTTTGAAGACGTCAGCAAAAAGGTTGATAAAGGCAGAGCTGTAGATGTTGTTTACACGGACTTTATAACAGGAGGAATCGAATATAGGAGCAAAGAGGTCCTTCTGCAGTTGTCCAGAGCCCTAGTGAGACCACACCTGGAGTTTTGTGTGCAGTTTTGGTCCCCTAATTTGAGGAAGGACATTTTTGCTATTGAGGGAGCCCAGCGTAGGTTTACAAGGTTAATTCCCGGGATGGCGGGATTGTCATATGCTGAGAGAATGGAACAGCTGGGCGTGTACACTGTGTAGTGTAGAAGGATGAGAGGGCATCTCATTGAAATGTATAAGATTGTTAAGGGTTTGGACACACTAGAGGCAGGAAACATGTTCCCGCTGTTGGGGGAGCCCAGAACCAGGGGCCAGACACAGTTTAAAAATAAGGAGTAAGCCATTTAGAACGAAGACGAGGAAACACTTTTTCTCACAGAGAGTGGTGAGTCTGTGGAATTCTCTGCCTCAGAGGGCGGTGGAGGCGGATTCTCTGGATGCTTTCAAGAGAGAGCTAGATAGGGCTCTTAAAAATTGCGGAGTAAGGGGATATGGGGAGAAGTCAGGAACGGGGAACTGATTAGGGATGATCAGCCATGATCACATTGAAGGGCCAAATGGCCTACTCCTGCACCTATTGTCTGTTGTCTATTGTCTAGTAAAGCGTTCAACAAGGTGCCGCACAGTAGGCTGCTCTGGAAGGTTCGATCTTATGGCATCCAAGAAGAGATATCAGAATGGATAGAAAATTGGCTCCATGGAAGGAAGCAGAGGGTGATGGTGGAAGGTTGCTTCTCTGAATGAAGGCCTGTGATTAGTGGTGTGCCACAAGGTTCCATTAGAATAATACGTGGAAATGTACGTTGTATAGTTTGGATCAAATATTGCCCAACTCACTGCTGATCATGGCCATCAACACGACCACCTGCGAAGGGAATATTAAGGTGGCGGATGGTCACGGGTTAGTCATTAACCCGAAGGCGGAAAGATATATCAATGTTCCTGTATTGTTACTTTCTGGGCTGGACAATTTAAATTGCACACATTTCCCATGATTGAGTGGGAAGAAAGCCAGACACTGGGAATGTACCAAATCCAAGGAGGGTAAATTCCTACTTTAATCGGCAGAAGTTTGGTCCATTGGGAGTTTTTTTTTCTTCTTCAATTTCCACATCTGACCTGTCTGACATCTGCAATTCCTTCTTTCTAATCTGCCAACGCAGTTTGATGTTAAGAAGGATGAGGTTTGGGGAGTCGTGAAGTGTATTGGATAAAATCCGCTGGCATTATTTCGGGTTATTGAGTGACGAAGGAAAGGAGATTGCACGAACATTGAAGGAGGTCATTCTCGAACCACTGGCGAGGTCCTAGAATGGGAACCAGCTAATGGTGTTCCACTGTTTTAGTAAGGGTGCAGGGATAATTTAGCGAATGATAGGCTGGTGAGCATCATGTCACCAGTAGGGAAAGTATTGTAGAGGATAATTTAGGAAAGGATTTACTCACATTTGGATGAAAATTTGTTAATTAGTGGCTTTGAATGCTCCCGAGTTACTCTTGAGCCAACAACAATTGCCGACATGTGGTAAAAATGATGTCATGCAGTTTTTTTCACTATAAAAAGCCTCCCATGATTAAATTACTTAGAGTTACAGAATGAAGAGATATGGGGAGAAAGCAGAAACTGGGTCCTAATTTTGGATGATCAAAACGGCATTTGATCAAGTCCCCCGTGATAGGGGAATCCGAGATTAAGATGCACGGGTTCTACAGTGTTTTAGTTGTATGGATATAAAACTCGTTCATTGATAAAAAGGCAGAGGTTTGCGGGGGGAGAACGATGTCCAGGCGGGAGATCTGTGACCAGTGGAGTTACAGCTAGATTGGTGCTGGGACCTCTGTTGATATGACTTTGACATGAAAGTAGATTAGTAAATAGTTGGCCGTAGGTTGCCGACCCCTGTCCTAGATTTCAGGCCTCATCGTGACCCCCCATGTTTTAAAAGCGATTTCCGTTTTGAAAGCAGCAATTCATTCACTTAAACGCTAGTTTTTCTTTTGCATTAGACAGACCTCTTGTCATTAAGACCAGTAATATTTATATTTTGGGGTACAGGGACAACAGTGGAGACGTTGAAGCAGGCAGGGACTGTACAGGTTTGCAGGGACTGGTTGTGAATGTTGTGTAGACCAGTGCCAGTTGTTTTGCACAGAGCTAGAGGGAAAAAGGGGAAACATTGTCCGGTCCTGGAGATTTCCGGCTTTTCTTTCTTCTTAACAGCCTCTCCATCTCCTCAATTTCTCTTGTTAGTGATGGAGAAGTGGCCAGACTGACGTTGGGCAGCAAGGAGGGGGTAGATAGTGGACAATGGCCCAGTCTTTACAGATTGGAGTCAGGCTGTAAATGGGTATTAAGTGGTGGTTGGGGAGGAGTGGGTGTGGAAGGGTCCAGTCATGCTGTGAGGAGATGTGAAGTGTTGTTTGGGGAGTGGGGATGGGGTATCAGAGTTACGTTTCTGTTTGTCGAACCTGCAGTAGAACTCGTTCAGGTCGTTGGTCAGCTGACGATTGTCCGAGGAGCGGGGGACTTTCCTCCTGTAGCTGATGATACCTTGCAAACCCTTCCAAACTGAAGAAGAGTCACTAGCTGAGAACTTGCTCCTCAACATTCCTTTCCTTTCTTTGGCAGCTCTGATTCCTCATCTCAACTTGTACTTGGCCTGCCTGTACAGGTCAAATCCCCGCTCCTCTTTAGACTGTCGGAGCTGTCTGAGTTCTGCAGTGAACCAGGGCTTGTTGTTGTTGAACCAGGTCCGGGTCCTAGTGGAAATGTAACTGTCCGCACAAAAGCTGACATATGATGATACAGTGTTTGTATGGTCATCGAGGCTTCTGGTTGCTTCCCAGAACACATTCCAATCCGTGCAGTCAAAGCTGGATTGTAGGTTTTCAATGTCCTCGCTTGTTGAGCTTTTAGTTTCTGCCTGTAGGTTGGTATAAGGTGAACTATGCAATGATTTGAGAGACCCAGACCCGCCCGGGGAACAGATTGAAGTTCTTGCGTTCTTGATTGATGTGTAACAGTGTTCTCGACTCACTGGTGGGGCAAGTCTGTATTTTAGAATGTCTTGGCTGAGGTTAGAAACATAGAAACATAGACAATAGGTGCAGGAGTAGGCCATTCGGCCCTCCGACCTGCACCACCATTCAATATGATCATGGCTGATCATCCAACTCAGAATCCTGTACCTGCCTTCTCTCCATACCCCCTGATCCCTTTAGGCACAAGGGCCACGTCTAACTCTCTCTTAAATATAGCCAATGAACTGTGGCCTCAACTACCTTCTGTGGCAGAGAATTCCACAGATTCACCACTCTCTGTGTGAAAAATGTTTTCCTCTTCGCGGTCCTAAAAGATTTCCCCCTTATCCTTAAACTGCGACGCCTTGTTCTGGACTTCCCCAACATCGGGAACAATCTTCCTGCATCTAGCCTGTCCAACCCCTTAAGAATTGTGTAAGTTTCTATAAGATCCCCCCTCAATTTTCTTGTTAAAGTTCCCCAAGACAATGACCATGGAGACTAGGAAGTCACTCTCTACCCTCATTACCTGGTCAGCGAGTTGTGTAGCGCCTCTGTACGCAAGCTTGGGGGGGGGGGGGGGGAATGTAAACTCCAACGAGAATAACAGGTAAATTCCATCGGAGAATAAAAGCGTTTGTAGTTTATGAAGAAGGATTCTAGATTGGGAGAACATAAGTTAGACAGTACCGTGATGTGGCTGCCCCAGTTCTGGTTAGAATAGAAGCGTGTTCTGTTAAAATGAGTTATTTTGCCAGTCTAATTAAAGAAAACTTGAGTCAAACCATTGCTGCTAAAATCAATTCTTTATTCTGCCAGCGCTGGATAATTCTTTAAACCTTCCAACACAGAGTTAGAAACTCTAGAGCAGGTCGAAAGAACTACTGACTTTGGCATAAATGTAACATTATATAGGTAAAAGACAATGGTGGTACAAAAGGAGTAGCAAACTATTAACCAATCATTATGGTTTACCATACATTTAACTTATTTGCATTAACCAATCAACTAAATCCTCAGTCTGAAGAAGGGTTTCGGCCCGAAACGTCGCCTATTTCCTTCACTCCTTAGATGCTGCTGCACCCGCTGAGTTTCTCCAGCAATTTTGTGTACCTTCGATCTTCCAGCATCTGCAGTTCCTTCTTGAAAACTAAATCCTTTCCATTGATTGACAACACATATAGTCACATGATTTCCCCTTTTCCAGCCCCTTTACAACCTTCTCCTCTTCTGTGGTTTCTTCAACCTCTTTGCTCAAAATTATTTTATTTCAATAAAGCAAAACCACAGATATAAAACGAATTCTCAGAATATATACATAATACAGCAATCACACAACACATACACACAAAACATATTTTCACTTTTGGAAAATAAATTTATCTCTAAAACTTCAGATTTAAACAAAGTCTAAAATTTACAATCGTAATTAAACACAATACACTTCACAATTAATTTCCTTACAACCACATAGTTAAAGTACAGTTACTTATGGATTACAAAGATTAAAGATGAGTTTTGCCTCATTCTTACAAAGTGGTAAAAACAAAGTTCTAATCACACAATTCCCAACTACAGACACATAAAGGCCATTAATTGTCACACTTTATTGCTTCTTCCCAAGCTCGGGTCTAATTTCATTCTGTATTACAACCTCCTCCTATCTCTGGAGGAAAGGACTGTAAGACCTCTTTACAACCTCTTATCAATAGCATTCCACACAGCAATTTGAAGATTACTATATGCAAACCCCGATCGTTTGGCTTAGATCAAAACAGAGTTACAGTCTTCTATAACATTAGAAATCCTTTTGCAACGATCACACAACCATCACCTATGCCTTATCTCTTATCCCAACATAAATACACTTAAACAGCACAAACCATCTCACAGACTAGTATCTACCCTTGGTGCCATAATTCTCTACCATAAATCGCCTTACTGACACAGCCAAACTCTGAGATGTGTCACAAAGGAAGAACGATGGTGCCCATGTCATGGAGAAAGATCCCATTTACAACTTCCATTATAAACAGCAACCTAAACCAACTTCTACTTCTCACAGCATGATTATTGCTTCAAAGCAATAAATAAAGATATGCCTATTCAGATCAACATTTCCATGTTATGATAGGCCATCTGTTCTCCTGTGTGTGCTCTTTGTTCTTTATTTCTTTGTGGAGGCATGTATTTCTGAAAGCCCCAACTCCAAACCCTTCTCTTGCAACTTAACACAAGTTCCTTAAGAACTTATCATTTGAGCAATTTTATTATATATTTCCTCAATTCCACCGCCTCTTGATTTCCGTTCTGCTTCTACTTCACCATCCGCCCTATGTAGTTGAACGGCATTGTCCACGGTCACCACAATCTCTAAAGCCACCTCTTTCAGAACCCTAGGGTGCAGTCCATCCGGTCCAAGTGACCTATCCACCTTCAGCCCATTCAGCTTCCCAAGCACCTTCTTTGTGGTAATAGCCACATCACTAACGCCTACCCCCTGACTATGTTGAATTTCAAGCACGTTGCTGGTGTCTTACACTCTGAAGACTGATGCACAAAAGTTATTCAACGAGGAATCCTAGTTATTCAATCTCTAGGATTCAAAGTGGCTTTACAAGGTGAGTCAAGAACAAAACAAAATAGAGCAGTAAGACAGAGATGCAAAGGGGAGGGGGACGTGGGGCTAAGGGTATGCAGAGGTGAAGAGATGGGTCTTGAGGCGGGACTGGAAGATGGTGAGGGACTCAGAATTTCGGATCAATTGTGGGAGGGAGTTCCAGAGCCTGGGAGCTGCCCTGGAGAAGGCTCTGTCTCCAAAAGTGCAGAGGTTGGATTTCAGAATGGAGAGGAGACCAGCTGAAATGGATCTGAGGGACCGTGAGGGTTGGTAGGGGGAGAGGAGGTCAGTGAGATATGGGGGGGCCAAGTGGTTGAGGGCTTTGTAGGTGAGGACCAGGATTTTGTAGATGATCCAGTGGGAAATGGGAAGCCAGTGAAGTTCTTTGAGGCTATGTTACACGTCTTCTCTTTTTATTTTATACTGTCCTTGACTTCCATTGTCAGCCACGGGCGCTTCTTTCTCCACCTCGAATCTTTCTGAATCGTTTGAATGAAAAGATCCTGCATCTTCCGGATTATTCCCAGAAATTCCTGCCATTGCTGTTCCATGATCACCCCTTTCTAGTCAACTTTGGCCACCTCCTCCCTCATGACTCTGTAGTCCACTTTGCACAGATGTAATACGCACATATCCAAATTCATCTTCTGGCTGTCAAATCGCAGGTTAAATATTATCATATTATGGTCGCTACCTCCGACTGGTTCATTTACCATGAATCCCCTTATGAAATCCAGTTCATTACACAACATTAAATCCAAAACTGTCTTTCCGCAGTAGACTCCACTGCAAGGTGCTCTAAGAATCCATCGCGGAGGCAATGTACAAATTCACTTTCTTGGGGTTCAGTATGTGAAGCTGATTTTCTCATTTTACCTGCACATTAAAATGACCCATGACCACTGTAGCATTTTCTTTCTTACATGTCGATTGTGTCTCCTGATATAACTTGTAGCCTATATCCTGGCTACTCTTAAATAACTCCCATTAGGGTATTTTTACCCTTACAATTTCTCAGCACTACCCACAAAGACTCTACATCTTCTGATCCTATGTCACCCCTCGCTAAAGACCGAATTTAATTCCTTACCAACAGAGCTACCCCACCCCTCTGACCACCTGTCTGTCTTTCCGGTACAGCGTATCACCTTGAATATTCAGCTCCCTGCTCCGATCCTCTTGCAGCCACGTCTCTATAATTCCCACAACATCATACATTCATTAAGGTGAGGGGAGACGATTTAATAGTAATCTGAGGGGGTAAGCTTTTCACACAAAGGGCAGTGGATACATGGAACAAACAGCCAGCTGGGTTAGTTGAGGCTGGGACTATCCCAACGTGTAAGAAACTGTTAGATATGTATATGGATAGGACAGGTTTGGAGAATTGCGGGCCAAACGTGGGCAGGTGGAACGAGTGTAGATGGGAAATGATGGCCGTTGAGGGCAAGATTGGCTGAAGGGCCTATTTCCCCGCTGTATCACTCTATGACTATGACTCATATTTGAAACATCAAGTTGAATCGCGATCTCCGCAATGATGAGAGCTTCAGGGAGTTGTACCAGAGTGCTGCAAGTGATGGTCTCTGCTGTCTGTGGGGATAGTGCTCGTGCCCTTCAAACTGGAGGGAAATGAGTGTGGGCTCTGTTTGATGTTCACAAAACGACGAGGACTGTTGTGAGACTGGACACTTGAAAAACATATCGCCTTAGCACAGGTGTCCATAATTGGAGTTGAGACGCTTCGGGTGATGGTTATGTGGACATTTAAGTAACGGTTATGCCACCCACCCTGAGCTTCAGGTATACAACATGTTGCCTGATTTGGTAATGGATGTCGGCACTCATAACACTTTGAAAAACAATATTTAGATGAGCTCATGAAACGCAATGACAAGTAAGGCTGCCATGCGAGTGATGGGGAAATGGAGAATTGCAGATTGCTACATGTTGGATGGCATTGGTACCTTGGGCAGAATGTCCTGCTTCTGAATGTCATTATCTGTGACCCTGACTCCAATTAGCTCACGAGAATATCAGCAACCCCAACCTACAATCTTTGTTAATCCGAGGCATATTTCACGGCAACTCTGGTGATTTGAGTCGCCAGGAGATGCTGTTAGATATTGAATTCCATTCATGATTTCTGCTGAGCTAAATGTATTCCTTTGTGGAAAAACATTGCATGGGAGGTTTCCGGGAGGCAGCCCCGGTACTGTGATTAGTGTAGTGGAAATATAGTTGGGAGATGGCACCAGTGTACGTGTAGAACAAGTACTGTTCAACGTCAAGAACAAAAAAGGCAGGCAGACCTGGGGCCCATCCGAGCGCCCATGACCACACCTTTAACTTGAAGAAAATGAATGGAGTCCGAAGACAATTTGTTGAGGGCGAGGATGTCTGCCAGCTAGGGAAGAATACTAGTAGGGTGAAATCAATTTGGTCCTCATTCGAAGAAGAACCGGAATGCATTGAGACCTTCCTCGTGGAGATAGACACAAAATGCCGGAGTAACTGAGCGGGCAGGCAGCATCTCTGGAAGATTCTGCCTGTCACCCTGAGTTTCTCCAGCATTTGTCTCTATCTTCCATATAAACCAGCATCTGCGGTTCCTTCCAACACATTCCTCTTTGTGGATGAAGGTGTACGGGGACCGAACGTCTGTGGCAAATATTGTCATGAAATTGAAAGTTATTGAAGAGTTGAACGGTGTATTATGTGTCTCGCATGTAAAAGGAAGGGATTTGACAAGGGGAGAGAAGCAAGAATCAATGTGTGTGGAGATGAGGTCAGTGGGGCAAAGCAGACAAACGCAGTGGGTCTGCAAGGGAAGTTCTGTTGGTGTATTTTGGGGAGGCGATATAACCTGGCACTGCAGGGCTGGAGACTGTTGAGGGAGATGGTCAGAGATGATGAGATCAGAAGCAGTTTGGGAGATGATGCCGTGTTGATCGTCTGGGGTCATGGTGAAGGGGTAGGTATGAGGACGTGACCGAGAGATGCCACGGTGGAGGTCAGACTGCCTGGCTACATTTGGCACCTCCCTTGCTGGCGGGCTTGAAAAAATATTTGTAGTTTGTTGCTGAGTGAGCTTCAGATAGGGGAGATTTGAGTGAGTTAGGGTAATCGAGGTGTCGCCAAGGGTAGACACAAAATGCTGGAGCAATTCAGCGTGTTAAGCAGCTCTGGTGAAAATGGATATGTGAGTTTTCGGGTAGAGCACCATATCAATTTGTTCCAGAGATGCTGCTTGACGGGTTGAGATGCTCCAGCATCCTTGGGTCCAGGTCTATAGCTGCCTGACAGTGGAAACCTGGGTAGACAGATTGTGTGTGTGTGTGTGGGTGGGTGGAATAGGTATATGTGTGTGGTGGCGAGCATGTATGTGGGATTATGTGTGTGTGAAGTGAGTGTGTGTTGTGTGGGGAGTGTGTGGGGTGGGTTGTGGTATGTGTGGGCTGGCGAGTTTGTGCAAATACCTCACCTGCATATCTCCTTTAAACCCGACCTCACTTTAAAGCTAAACGGTCTCTAGATCTTGACATTTGCACTCTGGAAAAAGTTTCGACTGTGTGACCTATCTATGTGCCTCGTTATTTTATATTTTACACACGCGCGCACACACACCCACACTCGCGCGCGCGCACACACACACCCACACACGCGCGCATACACACACGCGCGCACACATACACACCCACACACACGCGCATACACACACACACATACACACCCACATGCACACACGCACACACACACACACGCACACACACACACACACACACACACACACACACACACACACACACACAATGCCACAGCCACCACACGCCCATACCCATTACACCCCCCCTCCCGCCCCCCCCCCCACACACAAACACACACATAACCCCACTCCCACCACACACTTCCTCACTGGCACAGGTGCCATGTAGTTGAAATGAGGTTCAGAGAGATATATTTTCCACACAGACATGGTGGATAGAACAGACCATTGTATTATACGCCTTATGGTAAGTCGAGGGAAACTTGATCACCCGGGAAAACGGACGTAGACACATCATCAGTCCGAAACTTCCAGCTAAGGTAGTGAGAGGATGTGTGCATTCAGCAGCAAGAGTTAGAAACATAGAAACATAGAAAATATGTGCAGGAGTAGAGGCCATTCGGCCCTTCGAACCTGTGCCGCCATTCAATATGATCATGTCTGATCATCCAACTCAGTATCCTGTACCTGCCTTCTCTCCATACCCCCTGATCCCTTTAGCCACAAGGGCCACATCTAACTCCCTCTTAAATATAGCCAATGAACTGGCCTCAACTACCTTCTGTGGCAGAGAATAGTAAGATTAAACTAGAACTTAACAGTTTGAAGTTTGATCTTTATTTTATGAGGAGTAACGTTGAGTGATTAGGTGAAGAACCCGCCAGGACGCATGCGTGAAAATCTTCAAAGCAGCGGTGTGAAATCACAGATAACAGTAAATGAACTGAACATAGTAAGATTAGAGAAATAGGATACCAGTTGAACTTTATGATCGAGGGTGGGCGTGGAGGGCACGTAATCCCTCAACGTTACTCCTCATAAAAAAAAGTTCTCGTTTAATCTTACTATTTTACTTCGGAGTCATGTGAGTGACTACGTGAAGATTTTAAAGCTCTGTGATTTCATGCCGTGGAAACGAGTCCAGGCGTCATACACAGCATAAGTAGGCCAATGATGAGTGAACATTAATATAGCATTCAGACATGACATAGATATAGACATGTTGATGCTATTAATGAACAATAATGGGAATTGTAACCTCCCTCAACCTGGAGGAAGTATGAACCATATCTAATATAGAGTTGGCAAATACCCCCAATCAAGCAATTAATCTACTGATTAATAGTTTGACCATCCTGCAGCAGCTAGGATGTGATCCATAAGCCTGCTGCTGAGGTATAGCGGTCCTGGTAGAGTTGGACTCAATTTTAATGTACACTCCTGTATATGCCAGACCCATTTAACCGTCTGGAGAAGATTTGTAGTGATTCCTTCTAACGAGGTTTTATGTAACTAACAATATTGCTAGTCAGAGTCTATGAGGCTCTTAGGGACCTTGACATACTGGTGTAGATGCGTGTTCACACGCAACCCAAGGTCCATGGGATATGCAACATCTAGTTTGGTCTGTGTCCCTGTCTACTCTGCTTGACTAATCATAAACAAAACATGTTATTATAGTCCACAGATATGATGATTCTATCCGGTGTAGCAATGACTGGACCCGTAGCGCTGCACTCAATGCTATAGCATAACCACTAGTACGTGCGTTTGACCAAGGACAGGGATGTTGCTGGTGCCCATCGGCGAAGTGATATAGTACAATGTTAACAACCCATATCCCTGTGTCCCTAGGCCTAGGAGGTTTTTAGTTGACGATACCCTTCATAATCTAGAAGTCAGAGGGTGAGACCGGAAAAAGTGGTTTATATTATCTGCTGCCAAATGATAAGGAGGTACTTCAGGCACAGTAAATGGAATTTTAACTTGATGTTATAATCCCATAAAACTGAATGTTAATGTTTCAGTCATCCGTACGGAGTTAAACGTAAAGAAGAATAAACAATACTTCCCGTCTCCTATTCGGTGTTGGGGCCAAGGAAAGAGCGTTCACGTCGCGGCCCTGTTTCAACCAATCTTTCCACCACCACGCACAAGAAGCACAAGAAGCGCAAGACAGACACCATTGTGCAGATGCCAAGAAGTGTGTTCAGCTCTGGCTGAACAACTTCTAATCTTGTGTGTGGACTCGATAAGAAGAAGAAGATTCGGTGTTTGCTATTTGGTGCTATCCCTGCAATCTGCAGTGGGTACTCCTAATGCTTATGGCTAGACAACCCGAGCCGCAGGAAACGGTATCTCAGAGTCTGTAAGTCTATGAATTGATTATATCATGCAGAGGATGGTATCAACATTACAACTGAACCAGCATCTTTTTTATCCGGAAATAACCATGTGTGGTTTTATGCTAATTTCCCACATCAGCAGGAATCGTGGGTATATAACCCAGGCAGGGACTATGAAACCTGGAAGCAGGAATCTTGCTGAATTTTGCAAGACCCGTCTATTGAGGCCAAATGGAGGAAGATATAAAGAACATTCCTCCCTTGTGTAGCAAGAATGCACCCTTTGCCACTAATATGCCTTGTATTTTTTGCAACGGTTCATTGAACCTGGATGCAAGCATCTTAATCGTTAGTGTTCCATCGATCCACAATTTTATTAAATGCTTTGTGATCACACATTCATTCCGTGTTGTCATTGATTTTGCATGATAATACACCAGTGCTAAATGCGGTTAGGTAAAACTATCACCGGATACTTTGTTTAAGAAGGAACTGCAGATGCTGGAAAATCGAAGGTACACAAAGAAGCTGGAGAAACTCAGCGGGTGCAGCAGCATCTATGGAGCGAAGGAAATAGGCAACGTTTCGGGCAGAAACCCTTCTTCAGACTGATCGGGGGTGGGGACAAGAAAGGAAAAAGGAGGAGGAGCCCGAAGGCTGGGGGATGGGAGGAGACAGCAAGGACTAACAAAATTGGAAGAATTCGATGTTCATGCCCCCAGGATGCAGACTCCCCAAACGGAATATGAGGTGCTGTTCCTCCAATTTCCGGTGCTGCTCTCAGTGGCCATGGAGGAGACCCAGGACAGAGAGGTCGGAGATGGAGTGGGAGGGGGAATTGAAGTGCTGAGCCACCGGGAGGTCAGCTTGGTTATTGCGGACCGAATCGGCCGTTCTGGGCTACGGCCTAAAAAAGACCTTTGTTCTGGTTGTACGGCCTTCAAGCTTTCACCAGCTTCAATGCATCGTGGTTTGCTGGTAGGTGCATAGGGGTGCTGCCGCCGGAGATGTGAGGTCTTTTGTGATGATGTGGCCTTCCTGAGCTCGATGGCCCTCGTCGAGCTCCTGCTGCTGATTGTGTTGTTCCTGCACCCCCTGCACACTTGTAGTATTTTCAGCCAAACCCCTATCTTCAGAGTTAGCCCAGAAGTGACTCCTAATGCTCCGCCCTCAATAAGGTGCTGCCTTGGACGTCCTAGTGACATGGTGACTAAACTCCACGTCTCATTGAAGCTTCTGCTCCATCAACCGCTCCATGCGGGATATGCGATCACAGTTGCTCCCGCCGGCGGTGAGTCTTCACAGCCCGACTTGTCCGAGTCTTCGGCCTGTCCGACTTCTGCTTGGCCTTCCCACCAGTCTGTGGTGTCGATTCCGACTGTGCAGGTGCTAGGTCAGAGAGTGCTGATCAATAGCGATCCAGGTGCAGTCTACCGCTGCTGACTGCCCGCAATTCCACGGTTCTCCGCAGTCAGTCTGGATGTGGTCCATTCCTGTAACATATTCTCACAAAATAGCATAAAACGACCTTTGAGTAAGGAATTTACCTGCAGGTCCTTTTTAAACCATCTGCTGCAGGGGCAAAGCTCTTCCCGAGCCTGGTCTCGTGGTCGTAGTTTGTTACAGCTGGGGTTCCCTCTGTGATCATTGAGGAAAGGCTTCCATTGCGGGTATTTCTCCCCCGAGCTTTCTCTCCGCATAGCAGGGCTTCTCCGCAATGTTCTCCAGTCAGGGCTTGCTGATCAATTCACTTGATGCTAAGGACGTTGTATGTTAGCCCTCTGCAAACTTTAAAACACAATGAGATGTTCCTTCTCCATTTGGCACATCAAGTCCTCTCCGTCATTCAATCATATCTGGATTGGCATGGCTTAGATCATCAGAACAACCCTCTGCCACAGCCACTGATTTCTCAGGGACTACAAAGGGAAAATGTACTCCAGTAATCCCTCTGTGTGCTTTATATCTGTCTGTTAAGGTGTTCAGATTTGTCAAATATTGAATTGCATTCCAACAATGGAGTCTTTAGGTTTATAGAGTTAAGTGTGAAACTGATAAAGCAGAAGTATTTTCGTGCCAGGAACAAACTCCACACACTTTGACTATAGACATCTCTCATTTGGCAAATATCAAAAATATTCTGGTGCTTGTTAAGTATTTTTCCCCAACATGGCAGTGTGGCTCAGCGGTAGAGTTGCTGCCTCACAGCGCCGGGGACCCAGGTGCTGTCTTACAGAGTTTGTATTATCTCCCCGTGACCCGCGTGGGTTTTCTACGGGTGCTCCGGTTTCCTCCCACACTCCAAAGACGTGCAGGTTTGTAGGTTAATTGACTTTGGTAAAAAGTCCCCAGTGTGTAGGATAGTGCAGGTGTAGATGTGAATACTGGTCGGCGTGGACTCGGTGGGCCAAAGGGCCCGTTGCCACACTGTATCTCAAAATGAAAACACTTTTATTTAATATTGTTTGCTGGAGTAACTCAGCGGTTTGAGCAGCATCTCTGGAGAACACGAATGGGTGACGTTTTGGTTCAGGACCCGTCTTCAGGACCAGACGTCAACGAGTGCTGGGCTCACCATGACGTAGAAACATAGAAAATAGGTGCAGGAGTAGGCCATTCGGCCCTTTGAGCCAGTTGACTGATCATCCAAAATCAATACCCCAATCCTGCTATCTCCCCATATCCCTTGATTCTGTTAGTCCTAAGAGCCACATCCAAGACTCACTTGAAAACATCAAGTGCCTTCTGTGGCGGAGAATTCTACAGATTTTCTGCGTGGAAATGTTTTCCCTCTTCTGAGTCCTAAATGGCCTAACCCGTTATTCTTAAACCGTGACCCCTGGTTCTGGACCCCCCCAACATCGGACACATTGTTCCTGCATCTAACCCTAACTCCTTTAAGAATTTTATATGTTTTCATAAGATGCCCTCTCATCCTTCTCATTTCCAGTGAATTCAAGCCCAGTCTACCCATTCTTTCATCATACGTAAGTTCCGCCACCCCGGATATTGACCTGGTGAACATACGCTGCACTCCCTCAATAGTAAGAATGTCCTTCCTCAAATTAGGAAAGGTACAGGAGTGTGAAAACGCCCACCTCCAGATTCAGGGACAGTTTCTTCCCAGCTGTTACCAGGCAACTGAATCATCCTACCACAACCAGAGGGCAGTTCTGAACTACTATCTACCTCATTGGTGACCCTCGGACTATCCTTGCTGGCTTTACCTTGCACTAAACGTTATTCTCTTACCATTTGTACACACAATTGCTGGGGAAACTCAGCGGGTGCAGCAGCATCTATGGAGCGAAGGAAATAGGCGACGTTTTGGGCCGAAACCCTTCTTCAGACTTTCTGCGTGAAAATGTTTTCACGCAGATAATACAACCCGTCTGAAGAAGGGTTTCGGCCCGAAACGTCGCCTATTTCCTTCGCTCCATAGATGCTGCTGCACCCGCTGAGTTTCCCCAGCAATTGTGTGTACCTTCGATATTCCAGCATCTGCAGTTCCCTTTTGAACACATTCCCTTACCATGTATCTATACATTGTAAATGGCTCGATTGTCATCATGCATTGTCTTTCTGCTAACTGTTTTTAACACGCGACAAAAAGCATTTCTCTGTACACGTGACAATAAACTAAATTGAACTGAGTTCCTTGTATCTAACACTTGAGTCCAGTTGGTTATAACCACTGTGACCTGTGGTCATATGGTGAAGTAGTTTATTCCCTTCTGGGCCGGCCTTCCATTCATAAGATCGCAAGTTTGTAAACCATCATAATCAGAGGTGACCTCATAATGTGCCTGGCCGGCGACATCACAATGAACTGCATCCGTAACCATGAGAGACGGACGGGCTCCATTCCATCCATCAACTTGAAGTGGGTTCATAGTTTGCGAGATATTGAACAGATCACAGCTTTAAAATTCACTCTACGTATTTAGAAACAATGGAACCTGTATCAAGAATGCCGGTGGAGACTGCCAAGCAGGATGATAAAAGGAGATCCAAGGTAGATTTGAATCCGTTAATAGACCAAGATAAAAGGTGGAGTGACTCAGCGGATCTTATTCTTAACCTGCGACCACCTGGTTCTGGACCCCCTACATTGGGAACCAAGGGACATAGGGCTCTACTGCCACCTCTGAGCTTTGCTTTATGGGAGAGAATCCTATCCATCCAGTGACAATCCTGTCTCCAGTCTTTAACATCACCCCGCTTCCCCCCCCCCCCCCCCCCCCCCCCCCCCCCCCCCCCCCCGCCTCTCCCCCTACCCAGCCTTCTACCTTCTCTGGACCTTTTTATATCCACTGTTGGTGCAACAACTGTCTTGGCTTCTCTACTCCACTGGCCCACTCAAACCGGAAGGGTCCTGACCTGAAACGACAAATGTTAGGGAGCATCTCTGGAGAACATCTCTGGATAAATATATTGAATTATGTGAGGTAAGGGAAACAAGTAGAATAGCTATGGAAACTATGAGATTAAAAGAAGAGGAAGTACTGACACTTTAAAAAAATATAAAAGTGGATAAGTCTTGAGGGAAGTTAGTGCAGAAATAGCAGGGGCTATGACAGAAATATTTCAAATGTCATTAGAAACGGGAATTCAGCAGGAGGATTGGCGTACTGCGCATGTTGTTCCATTGTTTAAAAAGGGTTCTAAGAGAAAACCTAGCAATTATAGACCTGTTAGTTTGACGTCAGTGGTGGGCAAATTAATGAAAAGGATACTTAGAGATAATATATATACGCATCTGGATCAACAGGATCTGATTAGGAACAGTCAACATGGATTTGTGCCTGGAAGGTCATGTTTGACTAATGTTGAATTTTTTGAAAAGGTTAATCGGAAAATTGATGAGGGTAAAGCAGTGGATGTTGTCTATATGGACTTCAGTAAGGCCTTTAACAAGGTTCCTCATGGAAGGTTGGTTAAGAAGGTTCAATTGTTGGGTATTAATGGTGGAGTAGCAAGATGGATTCAACAGAGGCTGAATGGGAGATGCCAGAGATTAATGGTGGATGGCTGTTTGTCAGGTTGGAGGCCGGTGACTAGTGGGGTGCCACAGGGATTTGTGTTGGGTCCACTGTTGTTTATCATGTACATTAATGATCTGGATGATGGTGTGGTAAATTGGTTTAAATTAAATTAAATTAAATTTCTTTATTTATATAGCACATTTTTAGTCAACTTGCATTGACCCCAAAGTGCTTCACATAATTACATCCACACAGTGCTTCACATAATTACATCCACACAGTTTAGTAAGTTTGCAGATGATACTAAGATAGGTGGTGTTGTGGATAATGAAGTAGATTTTCAAAGTCTACAGAGAGATTTAGGCCGGCTGTGTGGGCTGAAAGATGGCAGATGGAGTTTAATGCTGATAAGTGTGAGGTGCTACATCTTGGCAGGACAAATCAAAATAGGACGTACATGGTAAATGGTAGCGAATTGAGGAATGCAGTTGAACAGAGGGATCTAGGAATAACTGTGCATAGTTCCCTGAAGGTGGAATTTCATGTAGATAGGGTGGTAAAGAAAGCTTTTGGTGTGCTGGCCTTCATAAATCAGAGCATTGAGTATAGAAGCTGGAATGTAATGTTAAAATTGTACAAAGCATTGGTGAGGCCAATTCTGGAGTATGGTGTACAATTTTGGTCGGCTATTTATAGGGAGGATGTCAACAAAATAGAGAGAGTACAGAGGAGGTTTACTAGAATGTTGCCTGGGTTTCAGCAACTAAGTTACAGAGAAAGGTCGAACAAGTTAGGTCTTTATTCTTTGGAGCGCAGAAGGTTAAGGGGGGACTTGATACGGGTATTTAAAATGATGAGAGGGATAGACAGAGTTGACGTGGATAAGCTTTTCCCATTGAGAGTAGGGAAGATTCAAACAAGAGGACATGACTTGAGAATTAAGGAACAGAAGTTTAGGGGTAACATGAGGGGGAACTCCTTTACTCAGAGAGTGGTAGCTGTGTGGAATGAGCTTCCAGTGGAAGTGGTGGAGGCAGGTTCGATTTTATCATTAAAAAATAAATTGGATAGGTATATGGATGGTAAAGGAATGGAGGGTTATGGTCTGAGTGCAGGTAGATGGGACTAGGGGAAAATAAGTGTTCGGCACGGACTAGAAGGGCCGAGATGGCGTGTTTCCGTGCTGTAATTGTTATATGGTTATAACATGGATAGATGACATTTCACGGAGTGCTGGAGTAACTCAGCGGGTCAGGCAGCATCTGTGGAGAACATGGGTAGGTGACGTTTCACAGAGTACTGGAGTAACTCAGCGGGTCAGGCAGCATCTGTGTAGAACATGGATAGGTGACGTTTCACAGGACAATGAAGCTAGTTGGAGAATGGTGGCCGATTAGGAAACGGGGAGAGGCAACGAGACCTGGGTGTCATGGTATACCAGTCATTGAAAGTAGGAATGCAGGTGCAGCAGGCAGTGAAGAAAGCAAATGGTATGTTAGCATTCATAGCAAAAGGATTTGAGTATAAGAGCTGGGAGGTTCTATTCCAGTTGTACAGGGTCTTGGTGAGACCACACCTGGAGTATTGCGTACAGTTTTGGTCTCCTAATCTGAGGAAAGACATTCTTGCCATAGAGGGAGTACAGAGAAGGTTCACCAGACTGATTCCTGGGATGGCAGGACTTTCATATGAACAAAGACTGGATAGACTCGGCTTGATTCGGAAGATTAAGGTGGGATCTTATAGAAACTTACAAAATTCTTAAGGGGTTGGACAGGCTAGATGCAGGAAGATTATTCCCAATATTGGGGAAGTGCTGAACTATGGGTCACAGTTTAAGGATAAGAGGGAAGTTTTTTAGGACCGAGATGAGAAAATCATTTTTTACACAGAGAGTGGTGAATCTGTGCAAATCTCTGCCACAGAAGGTAGTTGAGGCCAGTTCATTGGCTATATTTAAGAGGGAGTTAGATGTGGCCCTTGTGGCTAAAGGGATCAGGGGGTATGGAGAGAAGGCAGGGATGGGATACTGAGTTGGATGATCAGCCATGATCATATGGAATGGCGGTGCAGGCTCAAAGGGCCGAATGGCCTACTCCTGCACCTATTTTCTATGTTTCTAATTAGGGTTGGGGATGGTGGAGAGAGAGGGAAGGCAAGGGTTACTTGAAGTTGGAGAAATCAATATTCATATCGCTGAGTTGTAATCTGCCTGTCCTGCTGAGTTTCTCCAGCATTTTGTGTTTATCTTCAGTGTCATCCTGCATCTGCTGTTCCTGCATATTTTGTCCTGCCCACGTTGACCAAGATGCCCCATCTACACTAGGTCCTCCTGCCTGCATTTGCTCCACATCTCTCCATACCTATCCTATCCATGTATCTGTCAAGAGTCAAGTGTATTTTATTGTCATATGTCACAAACTGAACTATTAAATGCTTAAACTATTAAAGACTTACGATACGATAGATCTTTATCTATCCAAGGAGGGAAATTGTTCTGCCAACAGTCATACAATACAAGATAAAGACGGTCATGGTGGAGCAGCGGTAGTGTTGCTGCCTTACAGCAAATGCACGCCGGAGACCCAGGTTCGATCCCGATTATGGGTGCTGTCCAAACGGAGTCTGTACGTTCTCCCCGCGACCTGCGTGGGTTTTCTCGGAGATCTTCGGTTTTCTCCCACACTCCAAAGACGTACAGGATTGTAGGTTAATTGGATTTGGTAACATTGTAAGTTTCCCTAGTGTGTGGAGTAGTGCTAGTGTACGGGATGATCGCTGGTTAGTGTTAATGTGCGGGGATAGCTGGTTGCCACGGACCCGGTGGGCCGAAGGGCCTGTTTCTGCGCTGTATCTCTAAACTAAACTAAACTAAACATGAAACATGAAATTAAAGTGATGAGTGGAAAGGATTGGGGATGTGCAAAGATTGGGATGGGGGATAGGGGTAGTCAGTCTATCCCATGACAGAAGAGGGTGGAGTTGTACAGTTTGATAGCCATGGGGGAGCAGGATCTCCTGTGGCGTTCTGTGCTGCATCTTGGTGGAACCAGTCTGTTGCTGAAGGTGTTCCTCAGTGTGTCATGGAGTGGGTTACGTAGCAGCACAACAGTAGTGTAACATATTGCATTGTAAAACCCTTACTAAACAGCAAAAAAAGTTCAGTGTATATTAGAGAAACAGACAATTAGCCCAAATAGTCCTGTCCAAATATCTTCTAAATGCCATTGTACCAGCCTCCACTACGTCCTCTGGCAGCTTGTTCCATTTACCCACCTCCTGGGTGAAGGGAGTTAATTAATTATGGTAGACAGAAATGCTGAAGAAACTCAACAGGTGAGGCAGCGTCTAGATGCATGCTGGCTCATCCGCTGAGTTTCTCCAGCATTTTTGTCAACCTTCGATTTTTCCAGCATCTGCAGTTCTTTCTTAAACAAGTTAATTATGGTAGTGATTTAGGAATGTTGGATTCAGCCGAGTCTTAAACGATGCCTCTGTAGAATAATCTATTCCGTTTTGAACTAATCATGCTTTTTTTGTTGATGGGGTGAGAAAACGTGAATCTTTGAGGCTGGGCAAATATCCATGGGTCAGGCAAACTTGTTTAAATTGGACAAATTGCATTTTCACTTCAAATGAAATAAATTGGCTTGTTTAATCGTTGCTTATTCTTCCACGTGAACTCGTTTACAGCATCTGCAGACTCCTTTTAATTTAAAATTCTTTTAAAATAGGGTTTGACTTAGTCAAAGCTTCACTTGAAGACCCAACTTTTTGCATCTTTGAACCATGAATTGGAGACCCAAACATCTCTGTCGAATTGGTTATCAAAATGACCATGTGCTCCCCTGGAATGATGCCAGCTCTTGGGAACATTTTCATTATGATTCTTCACTTTTCCTTCAAATTCGATTTTTATAAAAAGATTCAGCTTGTGAACTTTAAACAGCCCTTTTATTTTAAATATCCTTCGCAGACTTGGTGCGCTGAAGGGCCTGGTTCCACTCTGCATCTCTAAATCTAAAACTAAACACACACGCACGGCTTGTTGTAGCAATTACAGAGACATGGCTGCAAGAGGGCTGGTGATGGGAACTGAATATTCAAGGATATATCTCCTATAGAATAGACAGACAGGTGGGCAGAGGGGCTGGGGTAGCTCTGTTGGTGAGGAATGAAATTCAGTCCCTTGCAAGGGGTGACTGAAACAGGAGATGTGGAGTCAGTATGGATAGAACTTAAGGAAGTGTAAGGGTAAAAAGACCCTAATGGGACTTATCCATTTGGGGTTAGCAATGGTGTTAGACAAGGGGGAATTTTGTCCCCAGTCCTTTTTAATCTATATATTGATGATCTGTCTAAACAATTGAAAGCCTGTAACATTGGGTGCGTGATTGGTAATATTTTTACTGAACCATATTATGTATGCAGATGATCTTGTGATCTTTAGTCCATCTAGTGCCGGTCTCCAGCAGCTCCATACTATATGTTCTGTGTATGGTGTGGAACATGACATTAAATATAATGCTAGTAAGAGTGCTCTGTGTAGAACCAAAGAGGATAAATGTCTAACATTTCCTGATTTTAAATTGTCCGACAATAATCTTAGTGTCTGTAATAAGGTCAAATATTTACACTGATTTACAGTATGCTTTCGGAGTCGTTCACGATTATGGGCAATTGTGGAACAATCGAGGCTTCCTGACCTCATCAGGAACAGTTATTTCACACCAGAAGTTAGTTTCCAACCTATTACAGGCAATCCAATTGCCCAGTCAGTTTGCAGTTATTAAAGTTCATGCCCACACATCAGGCCAGAGCCCTATAGATATCGGCAATCGCCTTGCCGATGGTGCTGCTAAAAAAAGCTTCTTGGACTAACCAGGTTGTTGTGCCCTGAATGATGAGGCACACTAAAAATTCTAGTAAGAATCAGTCTCCCCCGGAAAAAGGAATGCCAACCATCCAGGAAGTACTTCAAATACAAGAGGACACTCCTGCACAGGTAAAACAGCTGTGGCAGCACCAGGGCTGTGTGTTTGATCCTGTCACTACCTTATGGGTTACGCCTGCAGACCAGACTTGCATGTCTGATGAATTTGCGTTATGGATTATTGAATGTGTACACTTTGCAACTCATTGTGGTGCCAAGGCCGTAAATGATATGCTTTTAGACATCTGGTGGCATCCAAAACTTCTGGACTTATCCCAGCGTATCAGCCAGCGATGTCTGATTTGCCAGCAGCATAATCCAGGTAAAGGCTTGCCCTGTGAACCAGGTAAGACCCCTTTACCAGCAGGTCCATTTGAGACCTTGCAAATGGACTACATTGAGTTGAAAAGGTGTCAGTGTTATAAGTATGTTCTTGTAATTGTCGATGTTTTCAGTAAATGGATTGAAGCATGCCTGACCACTGACAATAAGGCGTCTACCATTGTAAAAATATTGTTACGCAAAATCATACCGCGATTCGGTGTTCCTGCGCGTTTAAGTTCCGATAATGGTCCTCATTTTATTGCTGCAGTAAACAAAGAAATGTGCCAACAATTACAGATACATCAACAGCTCCATTGTGCATATAGACCTCAGGCCGCCGGATTGGTGGAACAGGCAAATCAGACTTTGAAAACCAAATTAGCTAAATTAGTGGCACAGACTGGCTTAACATGGTTAAAACTGCTTCCTGTAGCTCTTTTTCAGATACAGACCACTCCTTCTGGTACGGCACGACTGACGCCTGCGGAAATAATATATGGTCGACCTTTACGGATGCCATGCAATGACAAGGCGGTCCATTTCCATGCCCCCGCAGCGGTCTATTTCCAGATGACTGAGGAAATGACATCCTATGTATTAACTTTAACCCGTGCTTTGCGAACTTCTCATTCACAGGTCAGGGCTGCAAATGGTGAGGCGCCAGGCTCAACGTTCCATCTAATATTGAGACATGTTGCTATGTGCTGGGCAGAAACTGGAAGCATAAGCACTTGGACTCACGTTGAAATGGTCCCTTCCAGGTCCTCCTCACCTCTCCAACCGCTGCCAAAGTCAAGGGGCGTGCTGCATGGGTTCATCTGCACCACTACAAACTGATTGAGGAGCCCAATCAAAAGGGGGGAGAAGAGTCATTTTATTTTCAACTCAGAGTTTTTAGTTTTTACATTGCTGCTTTGCTTGGGAGTTGTATCATTATAAGTTTAGTTGTATCATTATAAGTTTTGTTGTATCATTATAAGTTTAGTAGTATCATTATACGTTTAGTTGTAGCATTATAAGTTTAGTTGTAGCATTATAAGTTTAGTTTTGAATCCTTATTTTGCTATATGGTTAAGAATATGCGACTGATTACTGGACTGACTGACTGAAGGATAGTTAACTTGAGTGAATAGTAGATTAAGTCAATTAAGTAAGAAATGAACTTTTTGTAAGCCTTTGCATTTTCCAGATAAATTCAAATGAGGCGATTTATCCTGCCATGGAACCTAATGCTACTGCAGACAGAGGGAAATAAAGGAGAGATTCGACGATATGTCCCAGGACACGCATATAGGATCTTTCACCTCTGCAAAGGAGATGTTGTACAATGTAGAGGCCCAGAAGTCCTCGGAAGATGGAACATAACTAAAATTAACTACTGCCATGGCAAAATGCAACAGACGAACCGAAGCCTCTACCTAATTGATCAGTCACTCTGGGAGTTTCCATGTGGGTACCAGATATGCAGGGTTGACTTCTCTTGCAGGAGGAACCCCGGGGAGGACCGAACTCTAAATAAACACTTGTATGATGGACTATGTTATCAAGAAGCATTAAATGTCCACCCGGGGCTACAAAGGGCTGAACCTGAACAAATACGGGAAAAATTAGAATTTGTAGAAAAAGACACTAACGTGTTTATACAGGCCCATAATGAATTATTTGGTAAAGGGCAAGTTGTGTGTTACCCCGCTATGAAATATGTTATTAACCTATTTACAGTATCTCTTGAGTGGGGAAGGATTTAACGATTGGTAAAGTGTCAAGATGAGAAGCCAGTTCCGGTCAAAGCTGTCACCATCTATTATGACGAGTCCTTAGCCCCACCAGCTAACTGTTTGCCATTACCTGGCGACAATAAGCATTCATACCCAGGCTGTCAAAACTCTTCGGGTACCACAGTAGAACCACTAATGCCGTGTAACTTTACCCCTAACACCGACAATAGACAATGCGGAAGATGCTTCACTAACCAGGGATACGGGTGCATAGTTGTTGACGTCCCTTCCAACATTACGTGTATAGTACGAACCCCACGACAACCTAGTTGCAACAGCACATCTAAGGGCATCCAATGCACCATTCCCAAAAGATGCGTCGCAGTCTCTGCAGGGTTTCAACTGCTTTGTGAGTGGGCCAATGGAACCCATCTAACTGAAGAAGGGTTTCGGCCCGAAACGTCGCCTATTTCCTTCGCTCCATAGATGCTGCTGCACCCGCTGAGTTCCTCCAGCAATTTTGTGTACCTTCGATATTCCAGCATCTGCAGTTCCCTTTTGAGAACTAACTGTAGGATTCTATCACTTGCCCATCCCAAGATACAGCAATTGGATTTCAAACAATTGGATTAACTGGGCAAAGGGTGGCGAGGTGATTAATACACACATGGACTGTCATGGGTCCATATACAGCGAGGAAGGGTGTAACTTCTTTTTCAATGGCAAAGGGACCAATTTGCTAAAACCTCCTTTTCCAAAGAATGTAGCCGTCGGTACTCCTGTCCCCATCACCGTTCCCTGCCCGGAGAGTTGGCCCCGACAAAACCAAAGGACTCAGCGCAGGGCAATATCCGCCGAATTCTGTGCCAATTGGAGAAACCCAACTACAATGGGAACATCTAGGCGGGATGCTGTGGGATGGGGAGTACTAAGCCTGCTTACTTTCAGAGATATAGGGGGAGCGTTGGCATCAAAAAATCGAAACTATATGATTTGTGGACTAACCATTTTGGGAAATGCCACTACTGGTGCCTTGGAAGCAATAAAAACCCAACTATCCGCAATGCGTCTGTTCTCTTTACAGAATAGATATGCCTTATACAATCTGTTGGCCCGTGAGGGAGGGACGTGTGCTATTGTAAAAGAAAAATGTATGATGGGAGTTCAGGATAGAACTAGTAATATCAGCAATAATTAAGAGGTCATTACTACCCTGCTTGATGGAATGAAGGAGGGTGTTGGATGGGGAAACTGGGGTTTTGGGGGGATTATATAATTGGATCATCAGCATGGCCATAAATGCAGCAATAGTGATCATGTGTTTGTTAGTGGGAATTGCTATTGTTAAATGTATCATCACCAGATTAATGACAGCCTTGGGTAATGTGGAAACTGGTGGGCATGTCTTATTGCAGCACCTAGAAGACATTATGATGTTGGAGTCTGATAGAAGTAGAGTACGTGTGAACCAGCAGTTAGAGAAGGAAATGTTGGAGGAGGATTGTAATAGACTTAATAATGTGGAGAAGGAGGAATGTTATTAAGTCCAGAATAATTGAGCACCATAAGGGCTAGGGTTCGAAGCACAGCAGAGAAGTAGGGAACAGCATCGGTGTCAACAAGCCAGCCTGCTAACCTACGTGGTGTCAACAAGCCAGCCTGCTGACCTACGTGGTCCAGGTTTTGGGGGCTATAAAGCATCTCGAGGTTAGGTATAAACTTGGATGACTAATAAGCCAATGCTGATGAATCTCTGCCTTGTGTTATTGTCCTATTAGTGGTCATAGAATGACCAGAGTGAGGAATGAGGAAATATTATACAAATAGAACCGCTTGGATAGAGACTTTTATATAAGCTAGGTAAATTGCAAAAGAAAAGCTTAAAGTTTTCCTGAACTGAAATAAAGTGCAAACTGACACATACACACAGGCAAAGATGAATCAAAACATGGAGGCCTGAACCTGAACCTGCTTAGCTTAGGTTATTGTTTGGGGCAATTATAGCACTGGAGGAAATTGTATTTGATATGGCTTTGTGTTGAAGAATGGGAAGCTGAATAAGGGGCCTCTTCTTAGGCCATCTGCTCTGTCTCTATGGCACATTTTTGAGCTCTGAATGTGACATAAACGTGAAGAGTTATGGCTTACGCTAGGTTTGAGATAGAATTCAAGGCAGAGATGATAGACTGCAGTTAGCCTTGGCTGTGTAAAATTATAATGAATGTGATAAGGTATAAGATGTAAGTGAAGGAATAGTTGCTTTGAGAAATAATTAGATTGAGGGAGTTGTTTATAGAAGGTTGAAGCAGATGGAATACTGACGCAATGGTCTGGGTTGTACCTTGTACCTTGTGTTCTGTCTGGTACATGAGATTGGAAATCCTGCTTCCCGATAACAGGAAAGGCACCAAACTCATATTAACTAAACTGACAGATTTACGACCCATGTATCTTTGGATGGGAGATGGAAATGTGTGTTTTGAACATAGAAACTGTAATTCATCAAACTAATATAATTAATGTTTTAAAGACATAGGCAATGGTATTTCAAAATGTGTATAATTATAGTAACACCAATTATGCAATGTATTGTCTTGGTAGAAAGGTACACTTTAGACTTATAGAAATGGTTTAGATTTATAGAAATATATTTCCTCTTGGTATAGAAAGTCTGTATGACTTGTGTGATCATTGTGTTATATACGTATCTTGTATTTTGAGGAGTGGTCTTTCATAAGAGCCTACTGGGGTTTTGCTGTGTTGAAATAAAATAATTCTAAAAGTTATAAAGCACAAGCAAACAAAGGCTGTAATGAGGCCAGGGAAGGGGGATCATGTGACTGATGTTGTAAATCACCAGAAGGTCTCAGATGATTGGTTACTAGCTTGTCATACCCTCTGTATCTGAAATGTGTAATACATATATATAAATGCCATGAGTTTGTATCAAAGTTACTCCTCTCTGGACCCGCCCCAGAGCATCAGCTCTGTGTTGGAAGGTTCAAGAGACTCGTCTCAGCTGAATAAAGAATTGATTTTAACAGCAACAAGTGTTTGAGTCAAGTTGACTTTAGATTGAAAGAACTCAGTTTAACAGAGGCACCGTGTGTGGTAGATGCCCTCCAAGTCTGGTAGCGGCGTCCCAATAATCCTCTGCGCTCTGTGGACGACGCGCTGAAGAGCTCCTCTCCACCTCCGTGCAGCTGAAATACTACACAGAGATGCCATACGTTAATATGCTCTCTGTGGTGCAGCCGTAGAACGTTGTCAGCTGCTGTTGAGGCAGACCAATCTTTTTTAATGTCCTCAGGAGAACAGTCGTTGCTGTGCCTTCTTGACCAGCGCAGCGGTGTTGGTGGACCATGTGAGGTCCTCTGAAATGTGAGTGCCCAGAAACTTAAAGCTGGACACTCTCTCCACACTGTCCTCGTAGATGGAGTTTGGGGCGTATTCTCCATATATGTCACCTCCTGAAGTCAATAATCAGCGCCTTGGTCTTTGAGGTGTTTAGTGACAAGTTGTTACGTGTGCACCAGTCCACCAGGTTCTGCACCTCCGCACTGTATTTAGTTTCATCACCATTGGTGATCAGCCCAATCACTGTTGTGTCGTCTGCAAACTTCACGATGGTGTTGGTGTCAAATGCAGGGACACAGTCGTGAGCGAAGAGGGAGTAGAGCATGGGGCTTATTACACAGCCCTGTGGTGTGCCGGTGCTCAGGGTGATAGTGGAGGACAGGTGCGGGCCCAATCTCACGGCCTGCGGTCGCTCCGTCAGAAATTTCAGGATCCAATCGCATATCGGCGAGCTGAGGCCCAGCTGGTGGAGTTTGGTGGTGAGCTTGGTGGGGATGACCGTATTGAATGCAGAGCTATAGTCTATGAAAAACATCCTCACGTACGTGCCCTGTCTGTCCAGGTGAGTCAGTGTGAAGAGCCATAGAGATGGCATCCTCTGTTGATCTATTTGCCCTGTATGCAAATTGACGAGAGTCCAGTGAGGCAGGGATGCTGGATTTGATGTGGTAGAGGACCAGCCTTTCGAAGCACTTCATTGGTATTGCAGTTAGGGCAACCGGGCGGTAGTCGTTCAGGTGACTTGAGATTTTTTTTGCACCTTTGGTGGCTGTTTTCAGGCACTTGGGGACCGTTGCCAGAGATAGAGACAGATTGAAGATTCTCGTGAATATCTCCGCCAGCTGTACAGCACAGTCCTTTAGTACCCTTCCCTGGACTCCATCCGGGCCTGCAGCCTTGCGTGGATTGATCCTACGCAGAGCGCACTGTACCTCCTGAGTGCTCAGTGTTAAGGCCTGTCCCTCCACCAAGGCCGGGGTTATTCCACTCCTGTGGTGTTGCCGGTTTCAAACCGGGCAAAGAAGGTGTTTAGTTTGTGTTATAGAAATAAAATATAGAAATTATGTGCTATAGAAATAAAATTGACTTGACTTCCCCCACCCTCTGCACACCTTCTTCTTCCTCAGCTTCCTGTACTCTCCCCCTCCCTCTCCCCGCGTCTCTCCCCACCCTCCTCCACCTTCTCCACCCCTACTTCTTCCTCAGCTTCCTGTACTTTCTCCCTCTCTCCCCACCCTCCTCCATTGTCTCCCCCTCCCTCTCCCCACCCTCCTCCCCGTGTCTCTCCTGTCTCTCCCCACCCTCCTCCACTGTCTCCCCGTGTCTCTCCCCACCCTCCTCCACTGTCTCCCCTGTCTCTCCCCACCCTCCTCCACCGTCTCACTGTATCAAAGTTACTCCTCTCTGGACCCGCCCCTGAGCATCAGCTCTGTGTTGGAAGGTTCAAGAGACTGGTCTCAGCTGAATAAAGAATTGATTTTAACAGCAACAAGTGTTTGAGTCAAGTTGACTTTAGATTGAAAGAACTCAGTTTAACAAAGGCACCGTGTGTGGTAGATGCCCTCCAAGTCTGGTAGCGGTGTCCCAATAATCCTCTGCGCTCTGTGGACGACGCGCTGAAGAGCTCTCCTCTCCACCTCCGTGCAGCTGAAATACTACACAGAGATGCCATACGTTAATATGCTCTCTGTGGTGCAGCCGTAGAACGTTGTCAGCTGCTGTTGAGGCAGACCAATCTTTTTTAATGTCCTCAGGAAGAACAGTCGTTGCTGTGCCTTCTTGACCAGCGCAGCGGTGTTGGTGGACCATGTGAGGTCCTCTGAAATGTGAGTGCCCAGAAACTTAAAGCTGGACACTCTCTCCACACTGTCCTCGTAGATGGAGTTTGGGGCGTATTCTCCATATATGTCACCTCCTGAAGTCAATAATCAGCTCCTTGGTCTTTGAGGTGTTTAGTGACAAGTTGTTACGTGTGCACCAGTCCACCAGGTTCTGCACCTCCGCACTGTATTTAGTTTCATCACCATTGGTGATCAGCCCAATCACTGTTGTGTCGTCTGCAAACTTCACGATGGTGTTGGTGTCGAATGCAGGAACACAGTCGTGAGTGAAGAGGGAGTAGAGCATGGGGCTTATTACACAGCCCTGTGGTGTTCCGGTGCTCAGGGTGATAGTGGAGGACAGGTGCGGGCCCAATCTCACGGCCTGCGGTCGCTCCGTCAGAAATTTCAGGATCCAATCGCATTTCGGCGAGCTGAGGCCCAGCTGGTGGAGTTTGGTGGTGAGCTTGGTGGGGATGACCGTATTGAATGCAGAGCTATAGTCTATGAAAAACATCCTCACGTACGTGCCCTGTCTGTCCAGGTGAGTCAGTGTGAAGAGCCATAGAGATGGCATCCTCTGTTGATCTATTTGCCCTGTATGCAAATTGATGAGAGTCCAGTGAGGCAGGGATGCTGGATTTGATGTGGGAGAGGACCAGCCTTTCGAAGCACTTCATTGGTATTGCAGTTAGGGCAACCGGGCGGTAGTCGTTCAGGTGACTTTAGATTTTTTTTGCACCTTTGGTGGCTGTTTTCAGGCACTTGGAGACCGTTGCCAGAGATAGAGACAGATTGAAGATTCTCGTGAATATCTCCGCCAGCTGTACAGCACAGTCCTTTAGTACCCTTCCCTGGACTCCATCCGGGCCTGCAGCCTTGCGTGGATTGATCCTACGCAGAGCGCACTGTACCTCCTGAGTGCTCAGTGTTAAGGCCTGTCCCTCCACCAAGGCCGGGGTTATTCCACTCCTGCTGGTGTTGCCGGTTTCAAACCGGGCAAAGAAGGCGTTTAGTTTGTGTTATAGAAATAAAATATAGAAATTATGTGCTATAGAAATAAAATTGACTTGACTTCCCCCACCCTCTGCACCCCTTCTTCTTCCTCAGCTTCCTGTACTTTCTCCCTCTCTCCCCACCCTCCTCCACTGTCTCCCCGTGTCTCTCCCCACCCTCTCCACTCCACCATCTTCCTCATCTTGCTGTACTTTCTGTGCAGCGCCTCCTCCTCGATCCGCGCTCCGGGGAAAACCGCCATCGCTGCTCCCCCGCTCCCCGATGACGTCACCGACACAGGAAACGGCGGGACGGCCATCTTTGTAGCGGGCACGCCTCATGGAGGCGGCCATCTTTGGTACAGGCACAGACGTCACTGAACTGATGGAGATTTCACAGCAGGAGGAGAATTTCTTCACAGTCGGCAACTTGATGAAGGGCGGCCATCTTTGTTAGGGGCACTAATGTCCCGGATCCCCAGGGGAGGGCGGCCATCTTTGTTAGGGGCACTAATGTCCCGGATCCCCAGGGGAGGCGGCCATCTTTGTTAGGGGCACTAATGTCCCGGATCCCCAGGGGAGGCGGCCATCTTTGTTAGGGGCACTAATGTCCCGGATCCCCAGGGGAGGGCGGCCATCTTTGTTAAGGGCAACTCTGCCCATTTGTCCCCATTATCGCCGCTTCCCTCCGCCATTTTTGTTGTGAGCAGTGAAACAAATTAAAATAATTTTAAAAGAGATTGAAATCCTTCCAAAGGGAACATCTAATCTGTCTTGAAGTCGGCGTGGAGAGACGTTTGTTTCTGTCGGGGGCTGGGATGTTGTGATTGAAGGCAGGAGGAGGTCGTGAACCCTCTGGGGTGAAAGGTCATCTGTGGTTCCCTGGCAAAGGTGGAGCTGGAGAGACTGAGTGAGAAAATAGAGAGAGAGAGAGACAGAGAGAGAGAGACACACATAGAGACACAGAGAGAGGGAGAGGGAGAGAGAAGGGGAGATAGGTTTAAGGTGAAGGGGAAAAGACTTAATAGGAATCCGAGGGGTAACTTTTGTCACACATAGGGTGGTGGGTTTATGGAACAAGCTGCCAGAGGAGGTAGTCAGTGACGTGCTGTGAGGAACAATGGATGGGGAGGCACTTGGCTTCTACCCCATCCTACGACTTAGTTGTTGTGTCCTGTGTGGTGTGTAATTAGTGGTGGTGTGTTAGTTGGTCTGTGCGTGATGGTCTGGGAGGAAGGGAGGGAGGAAGGGAAGGAACGAGAGACGAGGAGGGAGGGAGGGAGAGTTTAGAAAGAGACTAGGGCGGGAGTGAGAGAACGAGGAAGAGAGAAAGGGAGGGGAGTAGAGAAGATGAGGAGGGAAGGAGAAAGACGGATGGACGTTAAAGCGTGGAGGGAGGCTGTGCGAAGAGCTCTGTATGTGTTTTTGAGGAATAATGGAGCGAGGTCCTTGGACGGTCCTTGCTTTAGGCTTCCCGAATAAGGGAGTGGGCCAGCGGCGGGAGTGGATGCCGGGGTCCCGAGCCGAGAGTAGATTACTCCAGCGTGGGGCCCAATTGGGAGCTCTGTCTCAGCGGCCCAGAGCCGCCGGATCGGCCGCTACACATCAACGAATCAACCTCCCAGTCAGCGCCGCCCACGGCTGGAAAGTCAGCGCCGCCGCTGCTGAAGTTCGCTAACGTGGAGGGAGATAACGTGAGGTGCCGGCAAATTTTTCAACCTTTTTCCAGTTAAATGGGTGAGTTAAATGGAGCGTGAGTCTGACCATAAAATGCCAACAAAAAACAGAAAACGTTGTCGGCATTCAGCAGGTTGGGCAGTGTACAGTATCTGGAAAGGGAAGGGTTAATATTTCTGAGGTCATATGGTAGGTATGTTGCAAAGCCTACCTGAAGCGTCTTTGAAAATCTGCCGCTGCGGGTGTGCGCGATTTTGGCGCCGTTTAGAGGGGGCGGGTTTAAAACGCGATTTTCTCTAGGCTGTTCAAATCGAAGATGTTCAGCCTAGTTAATTATTAACGAAAATCGCTGGAAGACCCCGTCGCAAAAGCTATTATTAGGTTTAAAGGCCTTGAATAATAGTTATAGTAGTTTAAAAATCAATCTCTAAACCCGCGACCGCCAGCAACCGCAGGGTCTCATAAAGCAAACCACAGAAGGTAGGTTGTATATTTTTACATTAAAAAGGGCTTCTAAAGATCCCTTTATACAAAGTTTAATATTGCGAGTAGCTCATTTTGGGCCCATTATATCGCGCAGTATTTTTCTGGGCATTTGGGGGCACAAATCTACCGCAATGTGAACGTTCTAAACCAGCGCGTTCACAGGGACCCACTGGAAAGCTGATTTAAATGGGCATTTATTTACAGCAATTGAACACTGAATTCCTTCCATTTGGCCTATAAATTAATTTAATAAGATTTAAAAATCATGTTTTATTGTGAATTATTTGTGAATATTATTTGGACATTTAGGCTATTTAAAAATGTTAATCATTTATTAAGAAATGGATAGATGTTTAGATCTAGTAATTGAAGTCTGAAATTAGCTACAATTAGGTAACTAACTAATTATATGCTTTAATTTTAGGTCATCCAAGTAAGATTATTTTATATTTGTTTCAGAATGCTTCAATCTATGATAACTGAAAATTTCATTCAGTTCTCTTAATTTTTAAGAAAGTTATGGGCTTTTGACTGTTCACGATCACAACTTTTTGTTATGTCCATAGAAAATCAATAGGGAACAAGATGCTCATTTCCGAGTATGAAAATGGCCATAACTTTTTAAATACTTGAGATATGAAAGTGAATTAGGTGTCAAATTAAACTTATTTTTATGCTTTATCTGATGGGATAAATTACAGACTTGATTTTTAAAATCTCAAAATTTTGTAACATTGCTACATATGGAGCAACAGATTGAACCGCTGCCTCACGGGGCCAGAGACCCGGGTTTGATCGTGACCATGTTCACTGTTCGGAGCGTGCACATTCTCCATGTGACCGCGTGGGTTTCCTCCGGGTGCTCCGGGTTTCCCCCACATTCAAAATACATGTGGGTTTGTAGGGTAATTAGTCCTCTGTAAATTGCCCCAAATATGTTGGGAGTGAACGTGAAGGTGGGATAACAGAGACCAAGTGTTAATTGGTGATCGATGGTCGATGTGGACTTGGGTGGGCCGAAGGGCCTACTTCCATGCTGTATCTCTAAAGTAAAGTAAGCTCCACTCTGGTCAGAAAATCAACCTTGCACTGCCGTTCAACAGATAAAACAAAACGTCATCAATACAGCACAGGAACAGGCCCTTCAACCCACAATGTCTAGCTTATGGAAGGACCGTTCAGAAGTCTGATAACAGAGGGGAGGCTGTCCCTGAAACTGGTAGTAGGCGCTTTCAAGATGCTGTACCTGGTGCCCGACAAGAACAGTGAGAAGAAGGAATGACCGGGGTAGAACAAGTATTTGGTTATGTTGGCTGCTTTTCCACGATGAGGGATGATCTTATAAGAGATGTAACAAATCATGACTGGAACAGATCGGGTAGTCGCACAGAGCCTCTTGCCCAGAGGAGGGGAATCAAGTACCAGAGGACATAGGTTCAAGGTGAGGGGGGAAAGGTTTAATCGGAACCTGAGGGGTAACTTTGTTCACACAATGGGTGGTGGGTGTATGGAATGAGATGCTGGAGGAGGTAGATGAGTCGGGTACAACGCAACGTTTCAGAAGCATTTAGACAGGTACTTGGATAGTACAGGTTAGAGGGATATGGCCCAAACGCGGGCAGTGCAGGTCGGTTCAAGAACCTAATGGTTGTGGGTAATGAGCTGAGAATGGGAGCTCTAATGAACCTGTCGGTTTTGTTAATGGCCACATAGACCAAGAACAGTTCCTTCAGCCCACATCAGACTGCAATGCCTCCATCGTATTTGCCTCGACCACCACTCCAGCAGCGCGTTCCAGGCACCCACCACCCTGTGTAATAAAACATGCCCCGCACATCTCCTTGAAAGACACCCTACTGTGTTAAAATCAATGTCGTCCCGTCATTGACTCTTCCACGCTGGGAAAATAGCCCTGAATCATTCCAAGCCGAGAGCAACCCGGCGGGGGGGGGGGGGGGGGGGGGGGGGGGGGGGGGGCAGCCGAGAACGACGAGGGACCCGGCGCGGGGGGCGCCTGCTGGCTGGTTCGCCGCTGCGGGGAAATATAGACTGTTCCATGAACTTCTCGCAACCTAGTCGGCGCCAGAAACGCGGCCACTCTCTCTGTACCACTCAGGTGAGGTCTGTATTTTACCGGATTGCATGCAAAAACAAAGCATTTCACCGCGCCTAGATACATGTGACAATAGAGTGTAATTGAATCATTGAGTTGAATTCAAGTTTGCACATGAGACTATTAAATAGAATTTTAGTGTGTAGAAAGGAACTGCAGATGCTAGTTTAAACCGAAGACAGACACAGAATGCTGGAGTAACTCAGCGGGACAGGCAGCATCTCTGGAGAGAAGGAATGGGTGACGTTTCGGATCCTTCTTCGTTACAGTGTTTGCTGCAGAAGTAATGTTATTGTGCAGCCTAATATAATGAACAATTCATGATAGGAAACACGGATGTATTTAGTTTAAGGGAATGAAATTTACCCGAAGCTGATTACAAATGACATCGGCTTTCTGGTCAGAGCTGTGATTGACGGGGCTGAGCTCCGCCTCCCCTCACCCGTGCCCCGCCCCTTTCATTGATTGTTCCACAGCTCCGGGCTCCTCCGGGTCCTAAAGCCCGTCGACAAGTTGTTGTCCAGCCTCACTTACCTCTGGCAGCTTGTTCCATTTCCCCACGACCTTCTGTGTGAAAATATTGTTCCACAAGTTGCGATTAAATCTTGCACCTCTCACCACAAACCTGTGTCCTCTAGTTCTCGACTCCACTACTCCGGGTAAAAGACTGTGCATTCACCCTATCCATTCACCTCTTGATCTCATGCACTTCAGACTCCGGCGCTCCAATTAATCCCACCCTGCCCAACCTACACCTTTCCCTCTGGCTTTCAAATCCTGGCACCAACTTCGTGAATCTACTCTGCAGCTTTTTCCAACTTTTTATCCTGCCTTAAATTGTCCCAAGCGCTCCTCTCCGCTTTCGTCTATAGGGAGGTTTCACGGCAGTCGGGTCACGACCCATGACCCGTACTGTTGCAACGCTACTCCAAATGGATTACACGCGATGAACTGCAGGTAGGCACTTACCATTGTTTCCAGCGTAGCGGGCCCGTTAAAACCCCACCGCTGAATTTGTCCATGTTTGCGCTGTAAATAATTATGGAAATCGGGATAAGCGTGTGAGACATTTAGCCGACTTCAGAATTCCAAAAGTGAGGAGAAATGACGGTAGATAGAAACAAGAACTGAAGGGACAACAACAGCCAGAGTGCTTGGCGAACATTGGCCGTTTGCTCACTGCATTTCATCAACAGTAAGGCATTATTTGTGTTTTTTCTTGATTCCTTTGGCATCTAAAAAGTTTCAGAAGTGATATATCTGGCTGTAATTTTTTTTAATCGCCCATGGTTCTCGTGGGTTTTTACATACAAAATGAAAACGCATCTGAAGCAAAATTTACAGCCAGATTGATAACTTCTGAGAATTTTTAGATGCCAAAGGAATCAAGAAAAAACACAAATAATGCCTTACTTGATGAAATGCAGTGAGCAAACGCGATAATTCCCAATATTTTCAATGTTTACCAGACACTTTAGCTGCTGTAGTCCCTTCTGTTCTCGCTTCTCTATACCTTCATTTCGCTCCACGTTTGGAATTATGAAGATGGGTACATGTCTCTCACACTTACCCCGACATTTTGCAACATTTTGGCGGGTTTTAACAGGTAGGAAAGTACGCGTTTCTAGCATTAATAACATATACCTAAAGTGACGGACGTCTTCCAGTTGGATTTAGCGGCTCCGTGCGTCGAGCCCTCTGACCCAGTGACCTTTCTTGCAATCACCCTATATTCGGGACAGTTTAATGTGTAACTGCCCCCTCCTTGTGGTAGAGAGCGGGAGAACCCTCCATAGTTTCCGCGGGTGGAGTTGTCTCCTTCCTTTAAAATGGTCGTAACGATGGTGACCCTGGGGTCCTGTGGCCGGCGCTCCTCTTCCCAGAGGAAGACAGACATTGATGGTGAAATTCACCAGCGCCTTCAGTGCATCTGCACAACATTTGGCCGTCTGAGGAGATGAGTGTTTGAAGATCAGGACACAATTCGCAAGTCCTCGATCATTTTGTCACACACTTTCTGTCTTTCATCTGTGGACTTTGTACAACCGTCTGCCGATCAACTCCCCCCTCTCCCCCCTCAACTGTGTCAAGAGTTTCTGCATCAGCCGAATTACATTAATTCCCCGAGACCGCAGCGTGCGCAGCAAAGATCCTATAGCAGAGCAAGATAGGTTACTCTCATGTAAAGGCGTAGTCCGGTCATGGGCAGATTGATGGGTTGGAGCCATTTTAGCAACCAGTCCCCGCCATCGTTCCGTCATCTTGCTTCCGGGCAAAAGATCGGATCTTTGTTTCCGCCTCCGCTCCTGTATCTTCGCTTTGGTCTTTGACTTGGGCGGGGAGAGGGTGTGTGTGTGGGGCCCGGGGAGAGGGAGTGTGGGGCCCGGGGAGAGGGGGTGTGTTTGGGGCCAGGGGAGAGGGAGTGTGTGGGGCCGGGGAGAGGGGTTGTGGTGTGGCGCCCGGGGAGAGGTGTGTGTTGGTCCAGGGAGGGAGTGGGTGTGTGGGGCCGGGAGAGGAGTGTGTGTGGGGCCGGGGAGAGGGTGTGTGTGTGGGGCCCGGGAGAGGGGGTGTGTGTGGGGCCCGGGGAGAGGGAGTGTGTGTGGGGCCCGGGGTGTGTGTGTGGCCCGGGGAGAGGGGGTGTGTGTGGGGCCCGGGGAGAGGGGGTGTGTGTGGGGGGGGGAGAGGGTGTGTGTGTGGGGACAGGGGAGAGGGGGGGTGTGTGGGGCCCGGGGAGAGTGTGTGTGTGTGGGGCCCGGGGAGAGGGTGTGTGTGGGGCCCGGGGAGGGGGTGTGTGTGGGGCCCGGGGAGAGGGGTGTGTGTGGGGCCCGGGAGAGTGGTGTGTGTGGGCCCGGGAGAGGGGGTGTGTGTGGGGGGGGGGGGAGGGGGATGGTTGTGTGGGGCCCGGGGAGAGGGTTGTGGGGTGCGGGGTGGGTGTGTGTGTGGGCCCGGGAGTGGGGGTGTGTGTGGGGCCGGGGGGAGGGGGTGTGTGTGGGGCCCGGGGAGAGGGGGGTGTGTGGGGCCCCGGGGAGAGGGTGTGTGTGTGGGGCCCGGGAAGAGGGGTGTGTGTGGGGCCCGGGCAGAGGGGTGTGTGGGGGCCGGGGAGTGTGTGGGCCCCGGCCGGGAGAGGGGTGTGTGTGGGCCCGGGAGAGGGGGTGTGTGTGGGCCCGGGGAGAGGGATGTGTGGCCCCGGGTAGAGGTGTGGGGCCCGGGGAGGGGGGTGTGTGGGGCCGGGGAGAGGGGGTTGTGGGGCCGCGGAGAGAGGGGGGGTGGGTGGGGGCCCGGGGAGAGGGGGGTGTGGGGCCGGGGAGAGGGGTGGTGTGGGGCCGGTAGGGTGTGGTGCGGGGAGGGGGGATGGGGGTGTGGGGGCCGGGGAGAGGGATGGGTGTGGCCCGGGGAGAGGGGGTGTGGCGTGGGGAGGGAGTGAGGGGCCCGGGAGAGGGATGTGGGGCCGGGAGAGGGGAGTGTGTGGGGCCCGGGGAGAGGGGATGTGTGGGGCCTGGGGAGAGGGGGTGTGGGGCCCGGGAGTGAGGAGGTGCGCGGACCGGGGCAGCGGGAAGAGGGGCATAGGAGGGGGGGAGACATTGTAGTGTGGGGGCAGGCGAGGGAGTGCCGAGAGGGGGGGGGGGAAGAGTTGAGTGGTGGGATATGGCCTAGTGTGTGTGAAGTTGCGGGGAGGTTTACAATGTTTCTTATTTAATGTCCCTTGTCTAGTCTGAAATAAAGTTCATCATTGGATATAAAGATCAGAAGAAATATAATTGTGTGTGTTATATGATTCTATACATTTATATCACATTCATGTATGTGTGTTTATAAACATTTTATTCTTTAACAAGAATTAACAGAAGTATGAACTAACAGAATTATGAATCTAACCCTATATCACACACAAAAACTGTTCCCCCGCAATGTCAATTACCCTGCGGGTCGGGTCGGGTCGGTTCCGGTTACTACAAAATCTAATCAAACACTGCTTGTGAGCCTTTTAAAAAGAAATGATTTAAAAAACATTAAAAAAGACAATTACCAGACTCAAATTTTATACTTGTCAAGAAGTATGAACTGACAGAATTATGAATCTAACCCTATATCACACACACAAACACACAGGTCCTTACACCTGCTCCTCGTGTAAGGAGTGGGAGTGGCGGCGCCTAACGGCAGCGGCTCAACTACAGTCGTCTTGTCTTTTTTTATTTTTGTCTTGTTAAATGTATGTCTTTGAGTTAGTTTTATTATTTTTTAGCTGTGTATATGTGGGTGGTGGTGGGGGAAACCGTTTAAATCTCTTCCCTGTGCGGGGACCCGACTATTCCTTGTCGGGTCTCGGATGTCGTTGGGCCTAACATCGTGGAGCCGGCGGCGACCTCCGGCCGGGACTAACCTGAGGGCTCCAGTTGCAGAGCCTGCGGAACTGACATCGCGGAGCTGGCCAACTTCGGAGCGGGAAGAGCTGTGGTGACGTGCGGCTGCGACCCGACTTTTGGAGTTCGGAGGCACCGGCCGCAGACCCGGTGGACGGGAACATCGGGAGCTCGCAGGTCCCTGGTGGGAGACCGCTTTTCCGAGCTCCGCAACGGCGACTTCTCCCGCTGGAATCGCGGGTTTAAGGACATGGAGCCGGGGCCTAACATCGCCCGGCGTGGCTTAAACGGCCTCAAGACTTACCACCGCCCGCCGGGGGCTTTAACATCGGAGCCCCAGTTCGCCTCGACACTGCAGTTGGACTGCTGGACCACGGGAGAAGGAACAAAGGGAAGAGATAAAGACTTTGCCTTCCATCACAGTGAGGAGATGTTGGAGACTCACTGTGATGGATGTTTATGTAAACTGTGTTAAGTGTGGGTCTTGGATTGTTTTGTAATGTAAAAAACTGTAGAAATGACATTTCGTTCAAACCTAGGTTTGAATGACAATAAATAGCATTCTATTCTATTCTATACTGTTGCCCCGCTACATTGATTACACTGCGAGTCGGGTCGGGTCAGGTAGGCTCCGGTTACTAAAATGGGCGGTGAAAAATGCCCAGGATCTCCTCCGTAGCGTACTACACGTCAGCCCATTGCATTTCGCAGGAGTGGCCTATCTTGCTCTGCTCTAAGATCTTTGCTACACGTCAGCTCATTGCATTTCGCAGGAGTAAGCTATCTTGCTCGGCTATAGGATCTTTGGTCACCATCGTTACGACCATTTTAAAGGAAGGAGACAAATCCACCCGCGGAAACGATGGAGGGTTCTCCCGCTCTCTACCACAGGGAGGGGTCAGTTACACATTAAACTGTCCTGAATATAGACGAAAGCGGAGAGTAGCGCTTGGGATAATATAAGGCAGGATAAAACGTTGGAAAAAAATGCAGAGTAGATTCACGAAGTTGGTGTCAGGATTTGAGAGCCAGAGCGAAAGGGAGAGGTTGGGCATGGAAGGATTTATTAATTGGAGCGCAGGAGGCTGAAGTGCATGGGATCAAGAGGTGAATGGATAGGGTGAATGCACAGTCTTTTACCCGGAGTAGTGGAGTCGAGAACGAGAGGACACAGGTTTGTGGTGAGAGGTGCAAGATTTAATCCGAACCCGAGGAACAATATTTTTCCACACAGAAGGTCGTGGGGAAATGGAACAAGCTGCCAGAGGAGGTAAGTGAGGCTGGACAACAACTTGTCGACGGGCTTTAGGACCCGGGGGAGCTCGGAGCTGTGGAACAATCAATGAAAGGGGCGGGGCACGGGTGAGGGGAGGCGGACATCAGCCCCGTCAATCACAGCCCTGACCAGAAAGCCGATGTCATTTGTAATCAGCTTCGGGTAAATTTCATTCCCTTAAACTAAATACATGGCCGTCTGAAAGGGAGGGGGGTGCGGAGGGTGCGAACGCATCCCCCTTTTTCCCCCCTTGAGCAATAAAAAAATCTCCCCTCCCCCCCAGACCCGCCGTTCAGGCCGGCCCGCACCGCCCCCCCCCCCCCTCATGCCACCCCCCCTTTTTGAAAAGCTTCGGACGGGCCTGAAATACATCCGTGTTTCCTATCGTGAATTGTTCATTATATTAGGCTGCACAATAATATTCGTTCTAGTTCTATAGCAAACACTGTTATTTGATTTAACATTCTCATGTGTAAACTTGAATTCAACTCAATGATTCAATTATACTCTATTGTCACATGTATCAAGGGACTGTGACATTCTTTGTTTTTGCATGTATCCGGTGAAATACAGACCTCACCCAGGCAGTACAGAGAGAGGCGCCAAACCGGCACGTCTTTGGGAGACCCCGGTGGAAAACCATGCAGACACAGGGAGAACGTGCAAACCTCACATGGACAGCGCCCGGTGTCAGAATCGAACGGGTCTCTGGGTGGACCAGTTGCACCAATGTGTAGGTTAATTGCCGTCTATAAATTGTCCTTTACGTGGATAGAACTAGTGTTCGGGGATCGCTGGTCGGTATAGACTCGACGGGCCGAAGAGCCTGTTTCCATGTTGTATCTCTAAACTAACCTAATCTAAAAGGCTTTGTGGGGAAGGATTGAAATCTAAGACACTGATGTGCTGTCTCCAACATGACTGCCTTCAAATAAATGTACAGTATTGTTCAAAAAAGCTACTCTGGGTCTTAGTAAGCGATTGATTTAACACTGAGAATGCAAAGAAAAACATATAATTGTACTCATTGAACAAAGAGGACGCCCTTTGGCCCACAATGTCAAAACCCATATGATGCTTACTTGACTTAAGATAGATACAAAATGCTGGAGTAACTCAGCGGGTCTGGCAGCATCCCTGGGGAAAAAGGATTGGTAATGTTTCGGGTCGGGTCTGAAGAAGTGTCCCCACCCAAATTACCACCCATCCTTTTTCTCCAGAGATGCTGCCTGGCCCGCTGAGTTACTCCATCACTTTGTATCTATCTTCTGTACCTCTTGCCAGATGGGAGAGGGGAGAAGAGGGAGACTCATCCTTAATAATGCTGGTGGCCTTGAGTGAAGTGTCGATGGAAGGGAGGTTGGTTTGCGTGGTGGTCTGGGCTGCAGCCACAACTCTCTGCAGTTTATTGTGTACTTGGATGGAGCTGTTCCCAAACCAGGCTGTGAAGCATCACGATAAAATGCATTGTGTGTCGCATCTGTAGAGGTTAAATCGGCAGCAATGAAGACCAATACTATCTGCAATAACATCTGCTTCTCTCTGTTTTACAGGTGATGAAGCTGTTTCCTGCCCAGACTGACTTGGCCAAGAGGTTGCTTCTCATCTTCCTCTCCGTGGTCATCCTGCAAGTGTACTTCGCCACTGAGGAACAGCCCGGCCATTCCTCAACAGAGATGGACAGTCCCAGCGACCTGCCATTGAACGGCGTCGCATTCATCCCTACTGCGTCGGACGGAGCTGAGACACACTGTATCCTCCATCTCGTGGCAAGAAGCATTTGGAAGCCTCCCAACAGCCCAGCGATGTCCCACCAGAGATTCAAGTTCACTAGTTATAGGAGTAGAATTAAACCATTCGCCCATCAGGTCTACTCCGCCATTCAATCATGGCTGATCACTGTCCCTTCTTATCCCATTTTCCTGCCTTCTCCCGATATCCCTTGTCATCCATTCTAATCAAGAAATTGTCTATCTCTGCCTTCAAAATATCCACTGACTTGGTCTCCACAGCCCTCTGTGGCAATGTGTTCCACAAATTAACCACCCTCTGACTAAAGATGTTCCTCCTCACCTTCTTTCTAAAAGAGCACCCTCAAATTCTGAGGCTATGGCCTCTGGTCCTAGAATCCCACCAGTAGAAACTTTCTCTCCATGTCCACTCTATCTATGCCTTTCATTATTCTGTATGTTTCAATGAGGTGCCCCTTCAACCTTCTAAACTCCAGCGTGTAGAGGCCCAGGCTGTCAAACGTTCATCAAATGCTAACCCACTGATTCCTGGAATTATTCTTGTAAACTTCTGCTGGGCTCTCTCCAGAGCCAGCAAATCCTTCCTCAGATATGGGGCCCAAATTTGCTCACGGTACTCCAAGTGTGGCCTGACCAGCGCCATATACAGCCTCAGCATTACATATCTGTTTTTGTATACCAGTCCTCTTTATATACATGCTAGCATTGAATTTGCCTTCCTGGTTGGGTGGGTGGAACAGACCACATGTCACATGTACCGAAGTACAGTGACAAGCTTTTGTCGTGTACTAACCAGTCAGTGGAAAGACAACACGTGATTCTAATTGTGACATTTATAGATACATCGTAAGGGAATAACGTTTAGGGCAAGGTAGAGCCAGTAAAGTCTGATCGAGGATAGTCCGAGGGCAACCAATGAGGTAGTCTGAAGAAGGGTTTCGGCCCGAAACGTCACCTATTTCCTTCGCTCCATAGATGCTGCTGCACCCGCTGAGATTCTCCAGCATTTTTGTGTACCAATGAGGTAGATAACAGTTTAGGGCTGCTTTCTAGTTGTGGTAGGATGATTCCACCCTCCTTAATGAGGTTCCCATTTCCCATGCTCTCCAAACTTGGAGGGATCCCATTTCCTTCATCCCTTCCTCATTTTCAGCCTTTCACAAGATTGAATTTTAAAACGTGTTCATCACATCTAATAATACTTTAGTTTAGAGATACAGCACGGAAACAGGCCCTTCAGCCCACCGAGTCTGCGCCAACCAGCGATCCCCGCACATTAACACTATCCTACACACACACTGGGGACCGTTTACAATTGTACCAAAGACAATTAGCTTACAAACCTGTACATCTTTGGAATGTGGGAGGAAACTGTAGACCTCGGAGAAAACCCACGCAGGCCACGGGGAGAATGTACAAACTTGGTACAGATAAGCACCCGTAGTCAGGATTGAACCCGGGTCTCTGGCGCTGTGAGGCAGCAACTCTACCGCTGCGCCACCGTGGTTCAAATCAACGCCCTTTAACAGTGACTGTGCGGCAGCGGTTCCACCTGCTGCACTAATGTGTTGCCTCACAGCTAAGTATTCAGAAACCCTGAACATATGACCAGGAGTTGACCATTTGACCTCAACAAACCCAGTCAACACACGAAGGATTAATGAAACACTTCAGGCCCCTGTTCCAGCTTCCCCACAAATCATTTGATCCGTTTATTCTGAAGCAATAGATCTACCCGAAGAGAAAAGATACAAAGTGCTGGAGGAATTCAGCGGGTCAGGCAGAATCTGTGGAGAACATGGATAGGTGACGTTTCACAGAGTGCTGGAGTAACTCAGCGGGTCAGGCAGCATCTATGGGGAACATGGATAGGTGACGTTTCACAGAGTGCTGGAGTAACTCAGCGGGTCAGGCAGCATCTATGGGGAACATGGATAGGTGACGTTTCACAGAGTGCTGGAGTAACTCAGCGGGTCAGGCAGCATCTATGGGGAACATGGATAGGTGACGTTTCACAGAGTGCTGGAGTAACTCAGCGGGTCAGGCAGCATCTATGGGGAACATGGATAGGTGACGTTTCACAGAGTGCTGGAGTAACTCAGCGGGTCAGGCAGCATCTGTGGAGAACATGGATAGGTGACGTTTCACAGAGTGCTGGAGTAACTCAGTGGGTCAGGCTGCATCTCTGGAGAACATGGATAGGTGACGTTTTGGGCCAGGACCCTGCAAGTGCGATAATACTGTTCAGTACTTTATATATGGCTCTTATTTAATCTATATGACCTCGTGCTCGTAAGGTCTTATGAATACTAACTTGCGCAGGGAGATGTAGAGTGCGTACTAACTTCACCAGAGAGGTGAAGGATATAAATGTGTTGTTGCAACAGGGATTGTGAATAGATTGTTACGTGTACAGCTGTTTGATGAACAGTGGAGGAAGGAACTGCAGATGCTGGTTTACACCAAAGATAGACAGAAAATGCTGGAGTAACTCACCGGGTCCGGCAACATCTCCAGATAGAAGGAAATGGTGACTTTTGGGTCGAGACCCTTCTTCAGACAGCTTCTGTTCACTGCAATAAAATAATGTCATCAACGTTGTCAAGTGTGTGTGTCTCTGTGTTTTTCTGCATCATTGTGTGTCTGTGCGCGCCCGCTCTCTGGAAATGATGAATACATACATACAGTTCCTCTTGGAGAACCATCTTCGTCGAGAGCAAGGTGGGCGTCAAGAATGACGGGTACTGGCGGGGATGGGGATGGGGGGGGGTTGTGTTTGGGGAGGGGGGGTGAGGGCATCCTGTTGCCAGGTGCAGCAGCAGGGGGTAGACAGGACTGTTCGGTACTGTGTCGGAACCAGACACATGGTGACTCTAGTCTGCTGCCCAGGTTGTATGTAAAACAAAGCATTTCACTGTACCTAGGTAAGTACATAACTTGTTGGAGAGAGAGGGCAGAATAGTGGGCGTGAGGATACATCAGGACACTTTAGATTGTTTAGTTTAGTTTAGAGATTCACCATTCGGCCCATTGAGTCCGTACCGACTAGCGATCCCCGCACATTAACGCTATCCTACACACAATAGGACCAATTTACAATTATACCAAGACAATTAACCAATATACCTGAACGTCTTTGGAGTGTGGGAGGAAACCGAAGATATCGGTTAAAACCCACGCGGTCTCGGGGAGAAAGTACAAACTCCGTACCGACAGCACACTTCTCTCACTCCGGGGAATTCCCGAAGTTGTTCCGCCCTTCTATCTCCACCGACCCCTAAACTCGCCTTTACGCCGCTGTTGAAGTCCGCACCAACACCGCTTGTGCCGCATTGGGACTCGGGGGGAGTTTAGGACCCGGGGGAGCCCGGAGCTCAGGACCCGCCGCCCGCGGCTGCTGCTGAACCCGCGGGAAGGGAGTTTGTTTCAATCTTTATATTTTCACAAAAGTAATTTCTGTTCAGTTACCGGACGCGGTTAATGCGTTAAAATGAACGGATCGACAGAGAGTTTGGATTCCAGTTGCTGTTTATTTCACTCTTCCCACATTTACATTTCAGTATCAGTTGAAGTTACCCACTCATCCAATCCTCTCCCTACCTTGTACTCTTGCTCACTGAAATATCTCTCGTATGCTAGAACGAAGACAACATTCTCCACCGCCTCTTGAATCGCCTCTTCCAGCCTCTGGCGGTAATGATTTGTCAAATCCAGCAGTTGTGAATCATCACACCTTTCCAGGAGCTCTGTCATCCAAGACATTGGAGGAGCTGTGATGAATCAAAATAATGGAATTATCAAGTGTTGTCTGTTTTCCTCCACCCATAGCTGTCACCGCCCCCACTCTGCTAATAGGCAGACCACATGACGGAGATGAGGCGCTCCGATCAGCGGGTTGCTGTCAGGCCACGAGCCGGATCTACCCGCACCCTGCACGGAGGGAGGGAGACCCGGCTGTGATCCTCGACTTGCCCTGACAATGGTCCCCAAGCAGTTGCTGTAACTTATTCCCTGCGGCATCTAAACAATGCGCTAACTCACAACAATTGTCCCTCTCCCACTGTTCAATCCCACGGGTGCATTCTCTTCTTGATTCTGGATGGACACAATGTTCAAGTTCAAGTGAGTTTATTGTCATGTGTCCCTGTATAGGACAATGAAATTCTTGCTTTGCTTAAGCACACAGAACATAGTAGGCATTGACTACAAAACAGATCAGTGTCCATATACCGTAATATAAATATATACACACATGAATAAATAAACTGATAAAGTACAAATTACAGAAAATGGGTTCATAAAAATCAGAGGTTTGTCCGAGCCAGGTTTAATAGCCTGATGGCTGTGGGGAAGTAGCTATTCCTGAGCCTGGAAGTTGCAGTCTTCAGGCTCCTGTACCTTCTACCTGAAGGTAGCAGGGAGATGAGTGTGTGGCCAGGATGGTGTGGGTCTTTGATGATACTGTCAGCCTTTTTGAGGCAGCGACACCTTTTGACAGAATACACCGTTGAGATATTAAACGCGACTTATTCTCACACTTTAGCTTCAGCATTCAGAGTTCAGAGGCACAGTATGCAAACAGGCCCTTCTGCTCAGCGAGTCCATGCCAATCATCAATCCATCACCCGCTCACACTAGTTTTATGTTATCTCACGTTCTGCATATTAGGAGCACATTTTCAGAGGGCAATTGAAGTTCATGCCAGCATGCCATTGGGATGTGGGAGGAAACACACGCCGTCATAGGAAAAACGTGCAAACTCCACACAAACAGTGGCCGTGGTTAGAATCGAACCCGACTCTCCGGAGCTGTGAGCCAGCGGTTCTACCAGCTGCACTACTGTGCCGATTGTCACATGTACTGAGAAACAGTGAAAACATTTTGTTTGCATGCTGTCCAATCTAATCAGGTAACACTGTACACAAATACAGCCAAGCCAAGCACAAGTACAGCAGGTAGAGTGAAGAGAGTCTAATGAAATATTAATATTATTCATTGGCTCCTTTTACCCTATCCCTGCCCTGTCTCGAGGGAGGGGAGGGAGAGAGATAGAGGGGTGAGAGAGAGAGAGAGAGAGGAGACGAGAGAGAGAGAGAGAGAGAGGAGAGAGAGAGAGATGAGAGGAGAGAGAGAGAGAGAGAGAGAGAGAGAGAGAGAGAGAGAGAGAGAGAGAGAGAGAGAGAGAGAGAGAGAGAGAGAGAGAGAGAGAGAGAGAGAGAGAGAGAGAGAGAGAGAGAGGAGGAGAAGGGAGAGAGGGGGAGAGAGAGGGTGAGAGAGGAGGGAGAGATAAAGAGAGAGAGAGAGGGGGGGGAGAGGCGAGAGGGAGGGAGGAGAGAGAGAGGGGGGAGAGGGAGGGGGGAAGAGGAGAGAGGGGGACAAGGGACGGTGGGAGAGACAGAGGGGAGAGGAGAGCCATGTCTGAGCGAGAGGCAAGGAGGGGAGATAGAGAGAGGGGGGAAGGATAGGTGAGAGGGGGGAGAGAGAGAGAGAGGGAGTGAGAGATTCAAGAGAGTTTATTGTCATGTGTCCCTGACAGGACAATGGAATTCTTGCTTTGCTTTAGCACAACAGAACATAGTAGGCATAAATACAGAACAGATCAGTGTGTCCATATACCATTATATAATTAAATACACACATGAATAAATAAACCGATACAGTGCAAATAACAGATAATAATGGGCTATTTATGTTCAGAGGTGAGGAGAGGGAGGGGGGGGGAGGAGATCCATTGGGAGGGAGTGAGTGGGGGGAGAGGGGGGAAGAGACAGAGGAGGGGGGAGAGACAGAGAGGGAGGGAGAGAGGGAGGGGGGAAGAGACAGAGAGGGAGGGGGGAGAGAGGGGGGAGGGGGAGAGGGAGGGGGAGGGGGAGAGGGAGGGGGAGGAGGAGAGGGAGGGGGAGGGGGGAGAGAGAGGGGGAGGGGGGTTGAGAGGGCGAGGGGGGGAGAGAGGGGGAGGAAGAGACTTATAGGTACCCAACCAGATGCAACTACATTTAAAGTAGCTCTTTCTTCCCAATAACCCTTTCTGGCGCCAGTCCTCCCTCCACCACTCCCAGTTTAAATTCCATTTGGAATATTGTGGAGGACCAAGAAACCAAGAAGATGATTTAAACTTCACACCTGGCTCCTCGCCCGCTCTGTCTGTCTGTCTGTCTGTCTGTCTGTCTGTCTGTCTGTCTGTCTGTCTGTCTGTCTGTCTGTCCGTCCGTCCGTCCGTCCGTCCGTCCGTCCGTCCGTCCGTCCGTCCGTCCGTCCGTCCGTCCGTCTGTCTGTCTACTACATTATGTTGTCATTCAAGATGACGCACTAACGCAACTATCAAAAAAGCTCATCAGCGCCTCTACTTCCTGAGAAGATTACGGAGAGTCGGGTTGTCAAGGAAGACTCTCTCTAACTTCTACAGGTGCACAGTCGAGAGCATGCTGACCGGTTGCATCGTGGCTTGGTTCGGCAATTTGAGCGCCCTGGAGAGGAAAAGACTACAAAAAGTAGTAAACACTGCCCAGTCCATCATCGGTTCTGACCTTCCTTCCATCGAGGGGATTTATCGCAGTCGCTGCCTCAAAAAGGCTGGCAGTATCATCAAATACCCACACCATCCTGGCCACACACTCATCTCCCTGCTACCTTCAGGTAGATGGTACAGGAGCCTTAAGACTGCAACAACCAGGTTCAGGAATAGCTACTTCCCCACAGCCATCAGGCTATTAAACCTGGCTCGGACAAAACCCTGATTATTAATATTCACTTTCTGTTATTTGCACTTTACCAGTTTATTTATTCATGTGTGTATATATTTATATTATGGTGTATGGACACATTTATCTGTTTTGTAGTAAATGCCTACTATTTTTTCTGTGTGCTTAAGCAAAGCAAGAATTTCATTGTCCTATACAGGGACACATGACAACACACTCACTTGAACTTGAACTTGATTTAAACTTCACACCTGTGTTTATTCAACTTATTTCCAGTGGGAATGCGAAGGTCGACGTTGGCGGCGGCGACTCACCCGTTGCAGCGGCCCCTACAGCCTGTCTGTCTTTGTTTTATTTTTTGTCTAGTTAAATGTAGTGTTGGTGTTTTTTAATACTGGTTTTAAATGTGTATATGTGGGGGGACCGTTTAAATCTCTTCCCTGTCCGGGAGACCCGACCTTTTCCCTGTCGGGTCTCCGTTGTCGTTGGGGCCTCGCACGGTGGAGCGGCCTCCAGCCTGAACGACCCGGGGGCTCGGGAGACTGTGGATCTGCGGAGCTGCGGACCTGCGGAGCGGCGGAACTGCGGAGCAGCGGAGCGGCGGAGCTGCGGAACTGCGGACTAATCACTCACCATCGTGGGGCTGGCCGGCCTCGGTGCGTGGGGAGCGGTGGTGACTCGCTGCTGCTGAGACTCGACTCCTGGGGCCCGGAGGCTCCAGCAACGCAGCCGCAGGTCCGGTGGACATCGGGACATCGGGAGCTCCCGGGTCCGGGTGGAGAGAGAGAGAGAGGCCGCTTCCCGGGGCTCCCGCAACGCGACTTCTCCAGCCCGTGTCGCGGGGTTGGATCCACCCGGAGCGGGGCCGTACATCGCCCGGCGCGGCTTCATGGCCGTGGGAGTTAGCATCGCCCGCCTGGGGCTTGGACATCGGGAGAGACATGGAGAACAGGGGAGAGAAAAGACTTTGCCTTCCATCACAGTCGGTCCATCACAATTGTGTGTATGTCTAGGAATTGTCTTTGTTTGTATGGCTGTGGAAACAGAATATCGTTTGGGCCTCACTGAGGCTCAATGACAATAAATAATAATTGTTGGTGTTGTTGTTGAGAAGCGAACTCACTCCCAGTCACCGAGCGCGCGCGCGGGAACAGCGACCGTTGGTGAAGAACCTTCTGGAAACGGCGGGAAATAACGGGCGGCAACGGCTGAGGGAGCGCGAGCGGGAGCGGCGACAGTTGCTGGCATCCCGGCGGCCATCTTGACTACTGGCAGTCAGTCAGTCAGTCTCCCGTTGACGTCAATGGGAGTGAAGCCAGAGGCGGCCATCTTGACTACTGGCAGTCAGTCAGTCAGTCTTCCGTTGACGTCAACAGTGTGGTCTGTGTCCGCCCGCCCGCCCGGGAGCGATGGTCGACAGTCGGGGTGGGTGAGTGTGGGGGAGATAGAGTGTAATACAGTTGTGTGTGGGGCCGGGGAGGGGGAGAAGGGGGGGGAAGGAGATGGGGAGGAGGGGAAAGAGGAGATAAGAGAAAGAGGAGGGGGGAAGAGGCGAGGGGGGGAAGAGAGGAAGAGGAGGGAGAGGAGGGGGAGGGGTGCGTGAGAGGAGGTGGGTGGGAGAGAGAAGGTGGTGGAGAGAGGGGGAGAGGAGGTGAAGGGTGGGGTAGGAGGGTAGAGAGGGAAGAGTGGGGGGGATGAGAAGGGGGGAGGGGGTCGACGAAAGCAGCAGTTTATCCGCCCGGGAGCGAGTGTAATACAGTTGTGGGGCCCGGGAGCGAGTGTAATACAGTTGTGGGGCCCGGGAGCGAGTGTAATACAGTTGTGGGGCCCGGGAGCGAGTGTAATACAGTTGTGGGGCCCGGGAGCGAGTGTGATACAGTTGTGGGGCCCGGGAGCGAGTGTGATACAATTGTGGGGCCCGGGAGCGAGTGTGATACAGTTGTGGGGCCCGGGAGCGAGTGTAATACAGTTGTGGGGCCCGGGAGCGAGTGTGATACAGTTGTGGGGCCCGGGAGCGAGTGTGATACAGTTGTGGGGCCCGGGAGCGAGTGTGATACAGTTGTGGGGCCCGGGAGCGAGTGTGATACAGTTGTGGGGCCCGGGGGCGAGTGTAATACAGTTGTGGGGCCCGGGAGCGAGTGTGATACAGTTGTGGGGCCCGGGAGCGAGTGTAATACAGTTGTGGGGCCTGGGAGCGAGTGTAATACAGTTGTGGGGCCCGGGAGCGAGTGTAATACAGTTGTGGGGCCGGGAACAAGTGTAATACAGTTGTGGGGCCCGGGAGCGAGTGTAACACAGTTGTGGGGCCCGGGAGCGAGTGTAACACAGTTGTGGGGCCCGGGAGCGAGTGTAACACAGTTGTGGGGCCGGGGAACAAGTGTAATACAGTTGTGGGGCCCGGGAGCGAGTGTAATACAGTTGTGGGGCTGTCAGATTTATCACTTCTGAAACTTTTTAGATGCCAAAGGAATCAAGAAAAAACAAAAAAAGGTTAATCGCGTGTAATCCATTTGGAGTAGCCTAGCAACAGTACGGGTCATGGGTCGTGACCCAACTGCCATGAAACCTCCCTATAATAACTGAAAATTTCATTCAGTTCTCTTAATGTTTAAGAAAGTTATGCGCTTTTGACTGTCCTTGATCACACCTTTTGTGTTAAGTCAATGGAAAAGCAATAGGGAACAAGATAGAGACATAGACAATAGGTGTAGGTGTAGAGGCCATTCGGCCATTCAATATGATCATGGCTGATCATCCAACTCAGTATCCTGTACCTGCCTTCTCTCCATACCCCCTGATCCCTTTAGCCACAAGGGCCACATCTAACTCCCTCTTAAATATAGCCAATGAACTGGCTTCAACTACCTTCTGTGGCAGAGAATTCCAATGATTCACCACTCTCCGTGTGAAAAAAGTTTTTCTCATCTCGGTCCTAAAAGATTTCCCCCTTATCCTTAAACTGTGTGTGGCCCCTTGTTCCGGATTTCCCCAACATCGGGAACAATCTTCCTGCATCTAGCCTGTCCAACCCCTTAAGAATTGTGTAAATTTCTATAAGGTCCCCCCTCAATGTTCTAATTTCTAGCGAGTACAAGCCGAGTCTATCCAATCTTTTTTCATATGAAAGTCCTGACATCCCAGGAATCAGTCTGGTGAACCTTCTCTGTACTCTTAAATGCTTTAATTTCAAGTCATTAAAGTAAGATTGTTTCATATTTGTTTCAGAATGCTTCAGTCTATAATAACTGAAAATGTCATTCAGTTCTCTTAATTTTTCAGAAAGTTATGGGCTTTTGACTGTCCTCGATCACAGCTTTTGTGTTCAGTCAATGGAAAAGCAATAGGGAACAGGATGCTATGAAAATGGCCATAACTTTTTTAATAGGGGGTTTGCACGTAAGGTCGCTGGGTCATAGGGCTTGACGCACGGAGCCTCTCAATCCATCTGGAGGACATCTGTCACTTCCGGTATATGTTATGAATGCAAGAAACGCGTACTTGTTAAAAACCGTCAAAATGGTGAATTTCTGCGCTGAAAAAAATTGTGGAAGTCGGGGTAAGTGTGAGAGACATGTACCCAACTTCAGAATTCCAAACGTGAAGCGAAATGAAGGCAAAGAGAAGCGAGAACTGAAGGGACTACAGCAGCTAAAGTGCTTGGTAAACAGTGAAAATATTGGGAATTATCGCGTTTGCTCACTGCATTTCATCAAGGAAGGCGTTATTTGTGTTTTTTCTTGATTCCTTAGGTATCTAAAAATTCTCAGAAGTGGTAAATCTGGCTGTAAATGTTTCTTCAGATGCGTTTTCATTTTGTATGTAAAAACCCACTTGGGAAACTTGGGCGATTTAAAAAAATTACAGCCAGATTGATCACTTCTGAAACTTTTTAGATGCCAAAGGAATCAAGAAAAAACACAAATAATGCCTTACTGTTGATGAAATGCAGTGAGCAAACGGCCAATGTTCGCCAAGCACTCTGGCTGTTGTTGTCCCTTCAGCTCTCGCTTCTATCCACCGTCATTTCTCCTCACTTTTGGAATTCTGAAGTTGGCTAAATGTCTCACACGCTTATCCTGATTTCCATAGTTATTTACAGTGCAAAAATGGACAAATTCAGCAGTGGGGTTTTAACGGGCCCGCTACGCTGGAAACAATGGTAAGTGCCTACCTGCAGTTCATCGCGTGTAATCTATTTGGAGTAGCGTAGCAACAGTACGGGTCATGGGTCGTGACCCCACTGCCGTGAAACCTCCCTATAGATTGAAGCATTCTGAAACAAATATGAAACAAGTCCCCTTGACCCAAGCAGTCGTTCCAGGTGCGACAAAGGTTCACCTGTATCTCCTCCAACCTCATCTACTGCATCCGCTGCTCTAGATGTCAGCTGATTTACATCGGGGAGACTATGCGGAGGTTGGGCGTTCGTTTCGCCGAATACCTACGCTCAGTCCGCTATAACCTACCTGAACTCCCGGTGACTCAACACTTCAACTCCCCCTCCCATTCTCAATCCGACCTCTTTGTCCTGGGTCTCCTCCATTGCCAGAGTGAGCAACACCGTAAATTGGAGGAACAGCACCTCATATTCTGCCTGGGTTGCTTGCGTCCGGCTGGCATGAACGTTGAATTCTCCCAATTTTGCTAGCCCTTGCTGTCTCCTCCCCTTCCTTAACCCTCGAGCTGTCTCCTCCCATCCCCCCGCCATCGGGCTCCTCTTCCTCCCTTTTTCCTTCCTTCTCCCCCCCACCCCCCATCAGTCTGAAGAAGGGTTTCGGCCCGAAACGTCGCCTATTTCCTTCGCTCCATAGATGCTGCTGCACCCGCAGAGTTTCTCCAGCATTTTTGTGTACCTTCGTTACAATCTTACTTGGATTACCTGAAATTAAAGCATACAATTAGTTAGTTACCCAACTGTAGTTAATTACATGTCAATTACTAGATCTAAACATCTATTCATTTGAAAAAAATTTAACATTTTTAAATCTCTCTCCCTCACTCTCCCCCCTCTTTCTCCTCCCTATTATTCTCTCTCTTTCTCCCCCTCTCTTTCTCTCTCCATCTCTCCCTCACTCTATCTCCCCGTCTCTCCCTCCATCTCTGATGATTGTTACGCGTTTGAGCAGTTGCCGTTGACGGGGCGGTGTACCACTGGCTTCTCGGGCGTCTCGAGGTGGAAGGAGGCAACCCTACGCCCATGCACCCAGCAGCAGTAGATGCCGCGGTCGGAGGGCATCACGCTTTTGATTTCATAGATGCCGCCCATGGCGTCGACCAGCCGGTGTCTCCCATCACTGTTGCCACCTTGGGTGATAAAGGTGGAGTCGCGCTGCCATAGAACGGGCGTGTACACCGACGCCCCCGGGCATGTCATCCGGGCGTTGTCACGGATGCCGTGGTACATCGACTGCAGAAGAGTTGTACGTGGCTCCATCCAGTCGAACACAGGCTCCCGACCACACCACCACCGCCACCATTCGCCAATCTCCAGCAACAGAAGGTTGGCTGCGATCTCCAATGTTTGTTCCTCCTTCTTGTACGGCTGGCGGCACCATTGGTAGTGGAGCTCAGCGCCGCGCCGGGGCAAGGACTACCCAATGAGCAGCTCCATTAGACCGCAGGGCAAGGTGACGCCATTCACCTCGTGCCTCGTCCTCGTCCTCGTCGATGTCGCTAAGTTTGGCGTAGCAGAAGCCCATCATCTTCTGCTCCCCTATTACGTTACACCGGTTACATTCCTGCCATGGTCCCCAGCGGGTGTAGAGCTTGACCATGTGCTGGGAAGAGCCCACGTTCACCCTCAGGGTCTGGTTTGTCAGAATGCTCTCCCCCAGCCCTTGGTGGGACACGTAAACCAGAGACGAGTCCTGCACATCCACCTGGTAGGCGGCTAGGGTGGAATTAGCCGACTTACACAGGTACAGGCCCGTGTCTGAGGTCTTCGCCGTGTCCATGATCAAGGAGCCTCGATGTACATTGGCTCGGCTTCCCAGATCGCCCATCGGCCCTTGGTACACCGTCAAGTGCCCGGATCTGATGAAGGTGCTGGGTTGGGCTTGAGGCTGGCTGAGGTCCTGGTACTGCCAGTACACAGAGCCTTCTGGTACTTCTGTGGCACTCGGACAACGCAGGCTGAGCGGATTGTTTGATAGGAAGGCCAGAGAGCAGGGGCTTTGCCCGAGCAGTTAGCCCAGTCGTCCTGGTTTAGGAAGTTGGGCAAGCCGCCTATTAGAAACAGCATGCCCAGAATGTAAAGCAATACAATTTCGTTCCACATCTTCACTGATGGTTCGTCCAGTTGACTGTGGGCTGGAGCAGGGACGTAACTGTCACATCAACTGTCCCCTGACCTCATCAATGGGCCCCTTGTGACCCCCGTGACCTCAAGTGACCTCATCAATTCCCATGAGTTTAGTTTAGAGTTTAGAGATAGAGCATGGAAACAGGCCCTGTGACCGGCCCAATCAACACCGACCATCAATCACCGTCACACTAGTTATCCCACTTTTTCATCCTCTCCCTACACATTAAGGGCAATTTATTTTACAGAGGCCAATTAACCTACACACCCACACCTTCTTTGGGATGTGGGATATGTCTGGAGCAACTAGAGGAAACCCCTGTGGTCACAGGCAGAGCGTGCAAACTCCACACAGACAGCAACCGACGTTAGGGTCGAACCCAAATCTCTGGCTCTGTGAGGCAGCAGCTCTACCTGCTGCACCACTGTGCTGCCTTATTTCTTTATTGACTCTTTGTTCTCATGTCCTGAGCTACTTTTGTCTGATGATTAGCAGAGGCCCAGAATTGCGATGTTTATATTTTGTTTTGTTGTTTATTTCATTTTTCTGCATGTTCATCTAATTTTCCTGTGGACAGTATCTACAGAAGTTTCAAAAGTACACAGGACTCGTGGGACTGAGCTCTAGGGGGAGGTTGAGAGAGCTAGGACTTTATTCCCTGGAGAGTAGGATTATGAGGGGTGATCTTACAGAGGTGTCCCAAATCATGAGAGGAATATGTGAGGAAAGAGTTAACAGACATGGTTGATTTAGACTAAGGATAGAAAAATAACATAGAAAGAAATAAGGTGTCAGCAGAAGCCAGACTGCTAGTAGAATAGAAAGTAACGATATAAAGAACAGAGAGAAATTCTAGATAAAAAGTAGCAATAGAAAGACTTCAGAAGGGGATAGCAGAGAAATTAGAACAAAGGGGAGAGGGACACGAAGTCACGCTCAACTACGCATGCTTGATGAGATTCCATGAATATGTACACACACCCACTATGACAAGTTGCCTAATTTAAATGCACATGCGATACATGATAGGGGAGGTGTCTTTGACGTTGGGTGGGCGTTCCACGACGTTCTCGTGGGAATCTGGGCTTTATGTTATGATTGCAAGAAGCTCAATGGGGAGAGATGAGAATGTGATAATAATGAAAATAAATGTATAAAGATAGAAGACATCCCGATCCTCGGTGTGCCTCTAGGGGAAATCAGAGGAGAGGCACCTATTCTGCAGAATATGAAATTAATAAAAACACTTCTTTGTCTGAATTTGTCTCAAGAGCATTTGTGATTTTTGAATCTCACAAATAGATCGGGTAAAGGTAGTCTTTTGCCCAGTGTAAGGGAATCGTGAATCAGTAGACATAGGGTTAAGGTGAGGAGCTGAGGGATGACTTTTTTACACAAAGGGTGGTGGGTGTATGGAACAAAGTGCCAGAGAAGGTAGTTGAGGCAGGCACTATTTCAATGAGGCATTTAGACAATACAATACAATACAATACCTTTTATTTGTCATTTGAACCTCACATGAGGTTCAAACGAAATTTGGTTTCTGCAGCCATACAAAAAAAGAACCAAGACACACACCAACACAATTCAATTCACATAAACATCCATCACAGTGAGTCCTCCTCACTGTGATGGAAGGCAAAACTTGTCTCTCCCCTGCTCTCCATTCCTCTCCCGAAGTCGAGGTCAAAGCCCCCGGCGGGCGCTAGCAAGTCCGCGGCCACTCAAAGCCACGCCGGGCGATGTAGGGCCCTGCCCCGGGTCTTGGTGTTGGAGCCCCCGGCGGGCGCTAGCAAGTCCGCGGCAATTTACAGCCGCGCCGGGCGTTGTAAGGCTCCGCTCCAGGTCACTCTCAACCCCGCAATTCGGGCGGGAGAAGTCGCCGTTGTCGGTGCCCCGCAAAGCGGTCTCCCACCGGGGACCCGCGAGCTCCCGGTGTCACCATCCACCGGAGTCGGGTCGCAGCAGCTCGCCCCCGCAGCTCTCCACGCTCCGAAGCTGGTTAGCTCCACGGAGGTAGGTCCGTAGGTCCACAGCTCCACAGCTCCACAGCGGTAGGTCCGCAGCTCCCCAGCTCCCCAGCTCCACAGCTCCCCAGCCCCACAGGTCCACAGCTCCACAGCTCCACAGCGGTAGGTCCACAGCTCCCCAGCTCCACAGCCCCACAGGTCCACAGCTCCACAGCTCCACAGCGGTAGGTCCGCAGCTCCCCAGCTCCACAGCTCCCCAGCCCCACAGGTCCACAGCTCCACAGCTCCACAGCGGTAGGTCCACAGCTCCCCAGCTCCACAGCCCCACAGCTCCACAGCCCCACAGCTCCACAGCTCCACAGCTCCACAACCCCACAGCTCCACAGCTCCACAGCCCCACAGGTCCACAGCTCCACAGCTCCACAGCGGTAGGTCCACAGCTCCCCAGCTCCACAGCCCCACAGGTCCACAGCTCCACAGCTCCACAGCGGTAGGTCCGCAGCTCCCCAGCTCCACAGCTCCCCAGCCCCACAGGTCCACAGCTCCACAGCTCCACAGCGGTAGGTCCACAGCTCCCCAGCTCCACAGCCCCACAGCTCCACAGCCCCACAGCTCCACAGCCCCACAGCTCCACAACCCCACAGCTCCACAGCTCCACAGCCCCACAGCTCCACAGCGGTAGGTCCGCAGCTCCCCAGCTCCACATGCTCCGTGACTTCAGCCCCCAGGTCGCTCCGGTTCGAGGCCGCTCCACGGCGCTAGGCCCCAACGGCAACGGAGACCCGACAGGGAAAAGGTCAGGTCTCCATGCAGGGAAGAGATTTAAAAGTTTCCCCCACCCATACACATTTAAAAACCCACTACAAACTAAACCCTCAACAGGACAAAAAAATAAAAAATACACAGACAGACTGCAGAGGCCGCTGCGACGTTGGTCGCGCCGCCCAGAACAGGTACATGGATAGGTAGGTTTAGAGGGCCAAAAGCAGGCATGTGGGACCAGTTTAGAGGCATGTTGGTCGGCGTGGGCAAGTTGGGCAGAATGGCCTGTTTCCACGCTGTATGACACGATGCAGTAAATCCCTGGATTACATAGAAATACAGAATTGTGAAGGAACAGATGCTCTCCTGCTTGTGAAACCACACAAGGTCAGTTCAATAACCCCTGGCTGGTTAACTCATTGATGCCATCAGTGTCATTGAATAGAATTCAACACTATAAGGAGGAATGAGCAACACACCAAGTACTGGAGGAACTCAATGGGTCAGGCAACATCTGAGGTGGGAATAGACTAGTCGAGAAACTTATAGTCAAAGAAGTATATTTTAAAACATTCTATGTAATATAAAAATCCACCTGTACACTGTCAAAATCTACGTGCAAGTACCATCATACGATACATTATGATAATGATACGAGAGAACTTTATATATCCCAAATTGATCTGCCAACAGTCCATAAAACACAATATACATGAAACATGAAATAATAGTGACAAGTGGAAAGGATTGGGGATGTGTGAAGATTGGGGATGTGGGGGATGGAGAGGGGAGTCAGTCTACCCCACTACAGAAGGGGGAGGAGTTGTACAGTTTGATAGCCACAGGGAAGAAGGATCTCCTGTGGATCTTACACTATTCACACAGTGACCCATCTATGACAGTCAGCAAGGGCTACAGAAAATATCCCCATCTCTAGACTTCTTGCCTATAACTTCACTCCCACCTCATTAACATGAGCAATTGGACCTCAGCTAATATTGTGACCAAACAAATGGAACTGTTCCCATTATACCTTAACCACAAATGTCTTCTAAAAAAAAGTAGATTGCAGCATAGTAAGTTGTGTGTAAAAAAGGGAGTTAAGTTGACACCTGTCTTGTATTGATCTGACTGCAGCGTTGATCCACACTAATGAGACTGAAAGGCTGAGGAATAGCAGTATATGAATCAGTATTTCCAACGCTTCAAGTATTGACCTGGATTTTAATGCAACCTGCTACAGTTGGCTGATCTCCGAATGCAGCTAACACATACTAAACCTGGAAAGTGATAATACACTCATTATTTTACCACAACATGACAACTGAGAGTATTGGAATAAGGTTTTGCTTGGAAAAAGAAATGCATTGATTTGGCAAAACTGGCTGTGATCTGAAGTCATTGTGAACTTGGCACAGTGCAAAGCAGCAGAGTTATAACGGCAGATTCCTGCCACATGCTTTCTGAAGACCACAAGCATCATTTTCCCAGCATTTTTTTAATGGAAACTGCATTTTATATCAATGTTGATTCACAATTTTAGTCAAATAGCAAAGTCTACGTCAAGTATGTAAAGCATGTCTTTTTATGAGGATGTTGCCAGGACGCATGTGCCTGAGCTATAGGGGAAGGTTGAGTTGGCTGCAACTCTATTCCTTAGAGTGGAGGAGGATAAGCTGTACAAAATCATGTGAGGAATTGATCGTGTAGACGCATAGAGTTTCTGGCCCAGAGTAGGAGAATCGAGAACCAGAGGACATAGGTTTAGGGTGAGGGGAGAAAGATTTAATAGACATCTGAGGAATAACTTTTTCATACATAGAGTGGTGAGTGTATGGAACGAGATGCTGGATGAGGTAGTTGGGGCAGGTACTATTCCAACGTTTAAGAAATATGCGGACAGGTATATGGAGAGGGCAGGTTTAGAGGGATATGGGCCAAACGCAGGCAGGTGGGACTAGTGTAGGTGGGACACGTTGGTCGGTGTGGGCATGTTGGGCCGAAGGGCCTGTTTCCACAATGTATAACTACATGACTCTGTTTTGTTCACAACTGAAATATCATGTAATGGAGTCAACATTCGTGTTTATGAAACAATGCAAATGGACAATACAGACCAATTATAAACATTTGGCGGAATTATATATAAAACAATCATGCTTATGATGTAAAGATTCTGAATTTAAAATTCTTATGAAAAATGCATTATTGGACCATGAATGCAATAGAAAAAGGAGAATAAAGATCACGGTAGCTGATGTGAGCTTCATATAGAATTAAATTATATATATTTAAATTTTGTTCATATAAGGGCGACTGAAATGTACGTGTGTAACCCAAGGTGACCCGATTCCTCAAGCATACCAGTGCATAACACTAATGCTATGTTTTCCAGCCCACAATTACATAGCAGTGCTTGGTACCTGATCTGAAGCTTCAGCCGTAAGAGACAATGTTTATAATTGGACTCTCAGTTAATCAATGCTAACAAGTGTTATTGAAGCATACAAATGAACGTGTTATATTTATATTGCATGTTAATTGCACTCTTCTGAAAGATCCATCTGTGGTTCAGAGCTGAATGACTCAAGGACATTTGTCCCACAGGTTCCCGAAGTCCCAGCATAAAACCTATCCTCCTGCACTGTTCCGTGAGTGCTGAATGTGTCATTAACAGCTGAAGGAGCAGCCTGTCTCCTTGTCATCTCCAACTCTCAATTAGCCTTACACTTCTCACGATGCACTCAGTACATATCTGACACAATGGGAAACGTAGAGCAGATCAGACAGCATTCACGAGCAGAGAAACGAGCAATGGTTCAGACTGAAAAAGGGACAGAGGATCCAAACTATAGAGTAGAAACAAGGAAATGCAGATGCAGGTTTACACAAAATGGCACAAAGTGCTAGAGTAACTCAGCAGGGCAGGCAGCATCTCGGGAGAACATGGATAGGTGACGTTTTGGGTTGGGACCCAATTCAGTCTGATTTTGGAGGGTGGGTGTGGTGAACGAAAGCTGGAAGAGAGGAGAGGCAGGACTAAGCATTGCAGGTAATATACTCCTCTTGCCTGTGTCTACCTACTATCTGCCACAGTGTGTTCTGCATCTCCTCTCTCCCAGCTTTCTTCCCCTCCCCCCACCCCCCGCACATCCCCACAATCAGTCTGAAGAAGGGTCCCGACCCGAAAAGTCACCTATCCAGAGATTCAGCCTGACCACTGAGTTACTCCAGCACTTTGTGTTCTTTTGATCTGCAAACCACAACATTAGCTTTTGTTTCTTTTCCACAGATGCTGCCTCACCTGCTGGTATCTGCAACATTTTCTGTCTTTATTTCAGATCTTCGGCATCAGTGACAATGGCTGCCCAGTGAGTCCGGCTTTCATTGGCAGGGAATAAGCAGAAGGGAAATGAAATGGAGAAAAGTGGTGACCATGGTAGCAGGTAGACCCTGTCAGCATCTGCCTCCTGCTCTGATCATCCACACCCTCCCTACAAATTTAAACTGTGATAATAGCATCTGAGAATAAAAATCATTTTTTTTTTTTAATCCACTCGGACTATCCTTGATCGGACTTTGCTGGCTTCACCTTGCACTAAACGTCATTCCCTTATCATGCATCTATGTACTGCAGGTACACAAAAATGCCCGAAACGTTGCCTATCTCCTTCGCTCCATAGATGCTGCTGCACCCGCTGAGTTTCTCCAGCATTTTTGTGTACCTTAGATTTTCCAGCATCTGCAGTTCCTTCTTAAACACATTTATATACTGCAAATGGCTCGACTGTACTCACATACTGTCTTTCTGCCGACTGGGTAGCACGCTACAAAAGCTTTTCACTGTACCTCAGCCATGATCAGCGATGATTGAATGGCAGAGCAGACTTGATGGGCCGAATGGCCTAATTATGTTCCTATCACTTATGACCTTATGACACGTAATAACAAATTGGAGGAACAGCACCTCATATTTCACTGGGGCAACTTGCAACTCAGCAGTATTAATTTGATTTCTCTAATTTCAACTAACCCTCACATTCCGTCTCTCTCCATCTCTCCTCCACCCAAGTCGTCCTACTAGTTTCACTGTCATCTCGCTTGGTTTCACTGTTTGTATCCCCTCATTATCAACCTTTCCACAGCCAACAATGGACCATTGTGGGCTCCACCGTTCCCTGACCTTCGGTGCTGGCTTTGATTTGTTCTTTTCAAACCTTTCATTCATTTGTTCTTTGCACCTTTTCATACCTATAGTTTCCCTCTCCCCGGCTCTCAGTCTGAAGAAGGGTCGCGAGCCAAAATGTAATTTATTCTCCAGAGATGCTGCCTGTCCTGCTGAGTTACTCTAGCATATTGTGTCTATCTTCTATTTGTAGAACAGTGCAGCACAGGATTAGGCCCCTCGGCCCAGAATATCCGTGCAATTATAAGCCAGTGAGCCTCACGTCCAGAAGATTTGGTTTCACAGAATTAACTATGACTTGTTTAGGAAGGAACTGCAGTTGCTGGTTTAAACCGAAGATAGACACAAATACTTGAGTAACTCAGCAGGTCAGGCAGCTTCTCTGGAGAGAAGGAATAGGTGACGTTTCGGGTCAGTCTGAAGAACGGTCTCGCACTGAAACATCACCCATTCCTTCGCTCCAGAGATGCTGCCTGTCCCGCTGAGTTACTCCAACATTTTGTGTCTATCTTCGTATTAACCATGCCTTGGTTGTATGGATGCAGGACTGGCTTACTGACAGATGACAGAGAGTCGTGGTGGAAGGACAATATTCAGAACAGGTCTGTGACCAGTGGAGTTTGGCAGGGATCTGTGCTGGGACCTCTGCTGTTTGCGATAGATATTGATGGCTTGGATGTAAACGTAGATAAGTTGCTTAGTAAGCTTGCCGACAACACCAAGAACGCTGGGGTTGTGAACTAAGGGGAAGGTTGTCAAAGTATACAACAGGATATGGGTCAGTGGCAGGAATGGGTGGAGAAATGGCAGATGGAGTTTAATCTAAGCAAGTGTCAGGTGTTGGAATTCAGGAGATCAGAAGTAAGGGGAAAATATGGAGTTAATAGCATGACCCTAAACAGCTTTCATGTACATTGGTTCATAAATTCTAGGAGTAGAATTAGGCCATTCGGTCCATCAAGTCTACTCCACCATTCAATCATGGCTGATCTATCTTTCTCTCTCAAACCCATTCTCCTGCCTTCTCTCCATAACCCCTGATACCTGTGCTAATGAAGAATCTGTCAATCTGTGACTTTAAAATACAAAATGACAAAATTCCACAGCCATCTGCCGCAATTAATTCCACAAAGGGAGGTAGAGAGGGATCTTGGGGTCCAAGTCCATAACTCCTTGAAAGTGCCAACACAAGTATATAGAGTGGTAAAAAAGGCACATGGTATGCCTGCTTTCATGGGTTGGAGCATAAGAGTCGGGAAGTATGATGCAGGATTATAGGACTTTTGTCAGGCCATATTTGGATTATTGAGGACATTTCTGGTTGCCTCATTACACAAAGGATGAGGAGATTTTGCAAAGAAGTTTACCAGAATGATGCCTGGATTAGAAGGTATTAGCTAAAGGGAAAGATTAGACCAACTTGGATCATTTTCTCTGGAACTCCAGAGGTTGAGGGGAGACCTGCTAGAAGTATATACAATTATATGTGGCATAGATAGGGTAGACAGTGAGAACCTTTTTCCTCGGATAGAAAAATCAAAACTAAAGGGCATAGCTTTAAGGTGAGAGAGATAACGTTTAAAGGAGATGTGCGGGGCAATTTTTGTTTAAGCAGGTCGTAAGTACCTGAAACGTGTTGCCGAGGGTGGTGGCTGAGGTAGATATAATAGTGGCATTTAAGAGACGTTTGGTTAGGCATATGGATATGTAGGGAAAAGAGGAATATGGATTATGGATAAGAATTGGTCTTGGCATCATTCTGGGCACAGACATTCTGGTCTGAAGGGCCTGTTCTGGCTTTCTGTCCTATGTTCAAATGTGATGCCAAAATAAACTAACCTCCTCTGCCAGCACGTGTCCCATGTCCCTCCAATCTCTAGGATATCCATGTTCCTATCCAAAAACCTATGAAATGCCACTGTCATATCTACTTCAATCACCACCCCAACCAGGCGTGGCATGGATGCAGATACGATGATGGCATTTAAGAGACTTTTGGATAGGATAAAGGCAGTGCATACAAACCACCCACCGCTCACTCCGTAAAAAAAAACACTTGCTCTACAGATCTCCTTTAAACCTTTGCCCTCTCGCCTTAAAGCTATGCCCTCTAACTGGTCTGCAGCTGGGTTGAATGCTTGGGCAAAGTCCATGCATGTCAGTAAAGAGCCTGTCCCACTTGGCGATTATTTTCGGCAACTGCCGGCATCATTGACTAACGTATCAGATCAGCGAACAATTTGCGGCGGCGATGCGGCACGATGACGTATGACGCGCGATGTTTTTTTCAAGTTTTCAACATTTTATTTGTCGCCGCTGGATTTTGAAATGTTCAAAATCTTTTGGCGACACTGATATGACGCCGGCAGTCGCCGAAAAAAATCGCCTAGTGGGACAGGCCCTTAAAGCTTCCCACATCATCAAACCATCAAAAGTATTGGTATTCTATTATTGTTTAATCACGCGGTGAGAACTGCAACAATTTTGTTAAATCTGGCATTAATTGCAATTAATCTATTACTTGTTTGACAACCTGTAATTTATGTAAGTGCCTACTTATTGGCAAGTTAACTGGTTCCTCTTCCAGGACATGTTCAATTATTTATTTCAGCACCAAATGGATTGAGAGGTACATTTGCCTGATGGTTCAGTCCTGAGTTGTGTAATGGGGAAATGATGATTGCAGTTTAGCATGGCAGAGACAGACTGGTACCTATTGTTCAGGTATCATGGCCTATATTTCAAAAATGTAGTTTAGTTTAGACATTCAGCATAGAAGTAGGCCTTTTGGCCCACAAAGTCAACGTTGACTTTCAATCATTTGTTCCCACTAGATCTATGTTATCTCAGTCCTGACACATTAGGCAGCTATTTTATAGAGGCCAATTAACCTACAAACCTGCACGTCTTTGGGATATGGGAGGAAACCAGAGCACCTGGAGGAAATCCATGCAGTCATTTGGAGAATGTGCAAACTCCACACAGACAGCACCCGAGGTCAGGATCGAAACCCGGTCTCTGGCACTGTGAGGCACCATCTCTCCCGAGTATTCTACAAATTAAAACCATAAAACGAATAGCAATTTCATTTTAACAATGGATGAATAAAAAACGAGTTCGGTATTACATAGAAACATAGAAAATAGGTGCAGGAGTGGGCCATTCGGCCCTTCGAGCCTGCACCGCCATTCAATATGATCATGGATGATCATCCAACTCAGTATCCTGTACCTGCCTTCTCTCCATACCCCCTGATCCCTTTAGCCACAAGGGCCAGATCTAACTCCCTCTTAAATATAGCCAATGAACTGGCCTCAACTACCGATTCACCACTCTCTGTGTGAAAAATGTTTTCCTCATCTCGGTCCTAAAAGATTTCCCCCTTATCCTTAAACTGTGACCCCTTGTTCTGGACTTCCCCAACATCGGGAACAATCTTCCTGCATCTAGCCTGTCCAACCCCTTAAGAATTTTGTAAGTTTCTATAAGATCCCCCCTCAAACTTCTAAATTCTAGCGAGTACAAGCCGAATCTATCCAGTCTTTCTTCATATGAAAGTCCTGACATCCCAGGAATCAGTCTAGTGAACCTTTTCTGTACTCCCTCTATGGCAAGAATGTCTTTCCTCGGATTAGGAGACCAAAACTGTACGCAATACTCCAGGTGTGGTCTCACCAAGGCCCTGTACAACTGCAGTAGAGCCTGTTCAAAAGGGGACTGCAGATGCTGGAATATCGAAGGTACACAAAATTGCTGGGGAAACTCAGCGGGTGCAGCAGCATCTATGGAGCTAGAGTCTGAAGAAGGGTTTCGGCCCGAAACGTCGCCTATTTCCTTCGCTCCATAGATGCTGCTGCACCCGCTGAGTTTCCCCAGCAATTTTGTGTACCTGCAGTAGAACCTCCCTGCTCCTATACTCAACTGCGCATGCCCAGGTCATGGGTCATTCGGGAAAAAAACGTTTGTGCCTGCTGAGCTACTGTGTATGTACGGACCTGCATATTCATTTCAATGAGATTTATAACTAAATGTATCCGTCAAATATGTCAGCAGTAGGCCACAGAGTACTGCAGGCTGCACAAATCCACAATTGGATCTACTTAAATTATTGACTCAATACAGCACCAGCCTTGAAAATGCAAGAATGCCTGGAACAAAACCTGTCGATTATCAAATCCCTGGCATTAGCCTGAGTCACAGCCATTCAAATTCAATATTGATTTACACAAATTATAAATTGAGTGGTCAACCAATTTAAGACTGTCCTTACATTCCTATCTAAACAATCTTCCTGGATTGAGGGAAACAAGGAGAATGTGCTGTGTGGGGGTAGGTTGGAAATAACCTGTGGGGTTTGTTCCAGTCTGTCGGGACTCACAGTTGGGAGCCGGGTCCGGGTGACCGGGCGGTGATAATTATGAGAATTTGCAGCCATTTGAACCACAGCCAAACTAGAGGCGTCACTGAGGAGTGGGCTGCAGCTCCTCAGCTGAAGGGACCTGTTCTCGCTCTCTTTGAAGGAGGCACCGTCCGCCCCAGCGAGTGGGCAAACGCGGAGCCAACCTATAATATGAGTGGGAGCATTTTCTGTCAGACTTTGTCGACAGTTGGGGAGAGGGATCTGGGAGAGAGAGAGAGCTGCCGACGCTGCACAGACGCAACAGTTTAATAACGACCCATTAAAACCGCCTTTCGGCCACTCGGCAACCTGGGTTGATCTGATCTGACAGCCCTCTCACTAGCTCGCTGTGTGCCCGATCCTAACGCAGAACCTCCACAAAACCTTTGGGCTTCGGGTCGCACCTGCACAAAGAGCCTCTACTAACAAGGGCTGGCAAACTGTGCTGGTCAACGTGCACTGGGCGAGATGGCTGGGGGAAACACACTGCAACCACCGCAAACTTGGAACAGCACAGACCCTCCACTCAATCTAACCTATACTAAAGGGGAGGCATTTCACAGTTAAATGTGGTATATCGGATTGGCGACTCCTTCACAGGGCCAACCCTGTACTCAGTTTTCCTCGGAGATTAATCTTTGCCTTAACGGTACATTCACACCGCCTGTAGGTAAAGCATCAGCCCACATCACACTGATACAGTCGCTGCCTGCCTCAGATTAAATATATTTTTACACATAAATCATGAATATAGATAAGATGTTTCAAACACAAGTAATATTTTCCTATTCCAGTCGCAAACACATTAAGGATTAAATGAAAATAATAAATTCTTTAAATTTTTGAATATCTCCTAATTGAAGATTAATGAACTGAACTAGAACTAGGACTGTGTAAGTTGTGTGCGAACAGCAGAACAAAAAAGGAAGCTATTGAGCTGTCAGAGTTCTAGATTAAATCCTTGGTAGAATAGTTAACAATTTATTCAATTTATACAATGCTGCGTTCGCTTTAAAAAAAATCCTGAATGACCTTCGACAAATCCCATGATTCATTGCATTTATCGAGATACCGAACTCGCTTATTGTAAAAACATGGCTGTTATTCAATTTCATTGTTGTTGATGGGCAAATTCTGTTCTGAAATCCAGTTTCTGTAGCACAATGTACAAATGCATTGAAGATATGATTCACCAGAACAGCAAGATTGCACAGCAGGGGTTGTTGTGGCATCAAACAAAGTCTGCTGGGCAAAGATGTTTACCTTTCACAGCGTTGGGTTACAAGGGCTCAGTACAAAAAGCTTAGAAATGTATTGAATGGCACAGGATTCATGTGCAAGCATTGACCTTGAGATGGTTTGGCCAATCCTGTAGAAGTAGTCTTTTATGGCCTGGTTCAAAGATGCTTAAAGACAACTTGCCATAACACATTCTCGTCGATGCAATTCAGCAGTCAGAACAGGCTACAGATTAGTGCCCTTTAAATTAAGACCTTGAAGCAGATCTACTTTAGAATCTTCTGACTACCCAAACCACATCTCCATCAGGACCATGAACACACATCTCCCCCTGCTCAAGAGTTTGGACGTCATGCTACAATTGTGTAGAACGTTAGTTAGGGTGCACTTGGAGTTTTGTACGTAGTATTGGTCGCCACACTACAGGAAAGATGTGATTGCACAAGAGAGGGTACAGAAGAGAATCACAAGGATGCTGCCTGAATTAATGAGTTATGAAGAGAGATTGGGAAGACTTGCTCCAGTGAAGGCTAAATTGTAGTGTGCTAAAAGTATGTAAAATTATGAGAGGCATAGATAGGGTAATCAACAAGAGGCTTTATAGTTTAGTTTATTGTCCCGTGTACTGAGGTACAGTGAAAAGCTTTTTGCTGCATGCCAACCCAGTCAGCAGAAATCAATACATGATTACAGTCAATCCATTTACAATGTACAGATACATGATAAGGGAATAATGTTTAATGCAAGGTAAAGCCAGCAAGGTAAAGTCCAGTCAAGGATTTTCCCAGGTTAGGGATGTCTAAAATTAGGTTTTTAGGTGAGAAGGAGGGGGTTTAAGAGGATTTGAGGGCTAACTTTTATCACACGTTGCAAAGTTAGTATTTACAATGAGCTGCCAGGAGATTCTGGAAGCAGGAACTGTAAGCATTTAAGGTACATTTGGGCAGGTTTTAAATGAACAAAGCATAGCGGGATTTGGAATTAATGTAAGGAATTGGGAATATTACAGATAGCCATGATGGTTGGTCAAAGGGCCTGTTTCTATGCTGTGCAACTCTGCAACTCAAACCTCGGCCACGAGCAAATAATTATGATACCGATCCGCTGATGTGAATTACTCCTTGACTCCGACCCTGATTTCCATTAACAGAAACCTCCTATTGCACAAAATAGCTACAGGGGCAAACAGGGGCAAACCTGGAGCCTAAGCTTGCAACAAGCAGTGACTACATGTCACTGAACCAGCTACAGGAACAGGCTGTGCTGGATACAACAGAGACATTTAACACCAGGAAACTGCATTTCCCTGAATGTGCCAATTGTAAACAGCTGCATCTGGAAGCACATCGGGCCACGGGCAGAAGCATGGATGTGAAGTTTCAAAAAGTCCTGAAGTTACTAAACTTCAGGAATAACTGCTTTTTGCCCGTACGGTGGCACCACGGCCATGTCCCAAGGCCAACAGGACGCGCAGGCACTGCTATGCAACACTCAGCACGAATTAAATAACATTAGAAAAAGTGCCATACAGCCAACGCTAAATCCAAAATTCGCGGGGCTGTGTAAGCCTGGAGCCACCAAACCGCCCATTCTCCTGTTCAGGAGGCAACTTGTCAAAGCAGGTAAAGGAGCTGGACGAAGAAGCCAGAACGTTGGGGTTAATTAAAGGATCAACCTACCCTGCTAAAAACCCACCATAACCTACGACAACACCCCTACGCACCCACTGGCAGAACTGGTGAAATTTCGAGGGCTCGGCACTCTAAACATGAGTCTTTTAGGCCATGGCCCATGCCGACCCTCCTGGAAGATGCGGGTAACCCCAATAACAACAGCAACCAACCCGAAGAGCCAACCACCAGCGCAGCAACGGAAAAACTTCAGGAAGAAGTAGTCCTGCCACTGGTAACAATGGAGGTAGGGAGTCTGGTTCCCCAAATAATATGGGAAGCATGGAGGTTGGGGGAAGACTGTATTAGCGTTTAAATGCATGGAGCATGCTAACATCCGACACTTACGTCTTAAGCAGTATCCAGGGTATACCATAGAGTTTGTACACCAAAACAGCCCTCCAGTTCAACACAAACCAAACCGAGAATTTGTGCTCTCTGATAGGTAAAAAACAGAAGCACAAGTTGAACTGGAGCGACTTTACATAAAAGGTGTAATTCAGACAACACAACACGAACCATTAAAATTCGTGTCCAATATATGTACTAAAACCAAAAAAGATGGTGGTTGTCGCATCATCATAGATCTGACAATTTGAAAACATTTGTACAATATATTCACTTCAAAATGGAAACCTTTGTTACTGCTAAACAACTAATTTCCAAAGGGTACTTCATGGCTAGCATCGATTTAAAAGATGCATACTATTCAGTACCCATACGAGGTGACCACAGACGTTACTTAAAATTTAACTGGATGGGACAACGCTGGCAATATAAAGTGCTGCCAAATGTGCTAACATCAGCCCAGGCTGTACACAAAAATTTAAAAACCAAGCCTAGCGTTTCTACGCACACGCAAACATATGGTAATGGCATATTTGGATGACATACTCATGTGGGCATAACTTTGGAATTGGCCATATTAACTGTAACAGCCACAAAAACAGGTGTTTGGGAAAAACTGGGATGTATCATCCATCCAATTAAATCTAAACTAACACCGTCCACTACTATGGACTACTTGGGATTCACCATTGATTCAGTTCACAACGGTGACACTACCCAAGGGAAAGGCCAGAGAAATAATAGAGGTTGTAGCAACCTCATTGACATCACAAATCCATCCATCAGATTGGTAGCCAAAGTAATTGGTAAAATGGTGGCTGCTTTCCCAGCCACACAATTTGGATTACATTACCAAAACTTACAGAGAGCTAAAATTCAAGCTCTAAAAATCAATGCAGGTCACTTTAACAGACCCATATCAACTCCTGTTTGTCAGCAATAAAAACCTGGATGCAACATAATTTCCTCAAACTCAACAGCGATAAGACAGAATTTCTCCTCATAGGCTCCAAAGCCACACTTAGCAAAATCAATAACCCCACTCTCACCATCGACGGCACCACTGTCTCCCCATCTCCCCAGGCCCGCAACCTTGGCGTGATCTTTGATTCCACCCTCTCCCTTGAGCCTCACATCCGCCATGTCATTAAAACCTCCTTCTTTCATCTCCGCAACATCGCCAAACTCAGACCCTCTCTCACACCGCCTGCTGCTGAAAGACTCATCCATGCCTTCATCTCCTCCCGACTGGACTATTGCAACTCACTTCTCCTTGGCATCAGCTCCACCTACATCAACCGACTCCAACTGGTCCAGAACGCAGCCGCCCGACTCATCACCCACACCAAATCCTGGCATCACATCACTCCAGTCCTCAAAAAACTTCACTGGCTTCCCGTCTCCCACCGGATCACCTACAAAATCCTGGTCCTCACCTACAAAGCCCTCCACCATCTGGCCCCCACATATCTCATTGACCTCCTCTCCCCCTACCAACCCTCACGGTCCCTCAGATCCACATCAGCCGGTCTCCTCTCCATCCACAAGTCCAACCTCCGCAGTTTTGGGGACAGAGCCTTCTCCAGGGCAGCTCCCAGGCTCTGGAACTCCCTCCCCCAACTGATCCGCAATTCCGTGTCCCTCCCCATCTTCCAGTCCCGCCTCAAGACCCATCTCTTCACCTCTGCCTATCCTTAGCCCCACGTCCCCGTCCCTTTTCATCTGTGCATTAATTGCCTCATGCTGTGTTTTGTATTGAATTCTGTCTTTACTTTGTGTACTAGTCATGTCTCTACTATTTATTTCATCCCCTTACATGTTTTTCCTATACATGCTCAATTTTTGTAAGGTGTCCTTGAGACTCTTGAAAGGCGCCCATAAATAAAATGTATTATTATTATTATTATTACCAATTCAAGCCAAAACGGAGCTAAAATGGTGGATCGATAACATCTGGCTTTGTTTCAAACCTATCATTGTCAGTAACGCTTCGATGGTACTACAAACGGATGCCAGTGCACTGGGATGGGGAGCCACCAATACCATCACCAGCTGTGGAGATAGATGGACAGTGCAGGAGACATCCTTCTTACTGACACTGGGTATAAATTACTTGGAAATGTTGGGTGCAGTTCATGGACTTACACACCACCAGCATGTTAGATTACAAATAGACAATACCACTGTGGTAGCATACATCAACCACATGGGCGGCAACAAATCGATATCATGTGACAATCTCGCTAATTCAATTTGGCAATGGTGCATCCAGAGAAATATTTGGATATCAGCCACTTACCTACCACGGAGACTAAGTTTAGTGGCAGACACCAGGTCACGCAAATTTAATGAAAACACCGAATGGATGTTAAACAAAACAGTGTTTGCTGAAATCACAGCAAAATACTGTAAACCGGATATCGATCTTGTCGCATTTAGAAGATATCTAACTATGTTTCATGGGAACCAGACCCTGGGTCAACGGCAACAGATGCATTTTCGTTGCATTGGGGGAAATGGTTTATTTACGTATTCCCTCCCTCCTGCCTCATCAGTCGGGTATGAAGGAAAATACAACAAGACTCTGCGTCTGGTATTTGGGAGTACCCGATTGGCCTACTCAACCATGGTTCCCAGTGGCGCAAAACATGGTATTCGAACCATGTATTACAATACCACACAGACCAGATCTACTACTACATCCCGTGACGGGATAGCCATCCAAGCCATAAAGCTGGAACCTGCTAATTTGTAGAGTTTAAAAACACCGCTTCTACAACTGAGACTCACGGACCGAACAGCAAACATCATCTCGGCGGCCCAAAGAGAGTCAACCAAGAAGCAATATCTGGTCTACATCAGAAAGTGGGAAACATACTACCATAAGAACAAAACCACCAACAGAAATATCAACATCCCATCTGTTCTGGAATATCTGGCAGGCCTCCACTATGATGAGGGGCTCAGCTACAGTGCCATCAACAGTGCCAGAAGTGCCCTGTCGACATACCTATGGCAAGGGACAGAGCGTTACACGGTAGGGACTCACCCTCTGGTAACCAAGCTCATGAGGGGAATATTTAACACAAACCCCCCAAAAACCACGTACTCCCATATATGGGATGTAAGCATTGTCCTGAAAGCACTCAGGAACTGGTCACCAGCATCTACCCTGTCCCCATACAGACTAACGTTTTAAAAAACAGTCATGGTAATGGCACTGGTCACGGCACAGAGGGTTCAGTCACTGCACAGACTGGACAACATGACCTCCTCACCTGACGATATTACGTTCCATATTTACGAACTAGTAAAACAGAACAGACAGGGGTCAGCAGGCCTCAATATCCAATGTAGGTCATACCCTGCAGATGACCGCCTCTGTATAGTTAAACATCTATCACTATACATGGTGAAAACTAAAAACCTGAGAGGCAATGAGAAGGGACTGCTGATCAGCCATAAGAAACCTCACAAAAAGTGACGGTCCAAACGATCTCGAGATGGCTGAAAAAGGTACTGACGCGGGCTGGGGTGGATACTAATGTGTTCAAATCTCATTCCACCAGGGCCGCAGCTACATCAGCGGCAGTACGACTGGATGTGCCCATAGACCAAGTCCTCAAAGCAGCAGGATGGTCATGGGAAAGAACTTTCCAGTTATTTTATAACAAACCAGTGAGAGACTGGAACATTTGCAGAAATAATTTTAAATTCTGTAAATTAATTAAAACCCATAAATAGGGTTATATTTGTGTTAATACATTTTATGATTTCAATAACGAATCATGTGCAATTATGTTAACACTATTCCTCCCACAGTCAAGGCAGATGTGTGCATGAACGTTTCTACGGCATGAGATCACAGAGCTTTGAAGTCTTCACGTAGTCACTCACGTGACTCCGAAGTAAAATAGTAAGATTAAACGAGAATTTACCCGTTTGAAGTTTGATCTGTATTTTATGAGGAGTTACGATGAGGGATTACGTGCCCTCCGCTCCCACCCAGATCATATATACTTAACTGGTACCTCTTCTCTAATCTGACTATGTTTAGTCATTACAGTTATCTATGATCTCACACCGCTGCTTTGAAGAATGACACGCATGCGTCCTAGCGGGCTTCTTAACGTAATCCCTCATCGTAACTCCTCATAAAATACAGATCAAACTTCAAACTGGTAAGTTCTCGTTTAATCTTACTATTCTATTCTATTCTATTATTTTCCTTGATGATTAAAGCATCAGCATTTTTAACAAACTATGTAATGGCTGAATGCATTCATCTTTTTCACTCGCCCATGTTCAATTGATGCAGTGTGTGACGCCTGAACGTATCCGGCATGAAATCACAGAGCTTCAAAGTCTTCACATAGTCACTCACGTGACTCCGAAGTAAAATAGTAAGATTAAACGATAACTTACCAGTTTGAAGTTTGATCATTATTTTATGAGGTGTTACGATGTGGGATTACGTGCCCTCCGCTCCCAACCCTCCTCATAAAAAGTTCAGCTGGTAGTTTCTAGTTTCTCTCCAATCTTACTATGTTTAGGTCAACTAATGTTATCTGTGATTTCACACCGCTGCTTTGAAGATTGACGTGCATGCGGGCTAACGGCCTTCTATTCACGTATTCCCTCATCGTAACTCCTCTAAAAATAAAGATCCAACTTCAAACTGGTAAGTTCTCATTTAATCTTACTATCAATTACTGGAAAGTTTCCTTTCACTTTATTTCCGGGATTTTCAATTTGCTTTGCTGTTAGAACTATGAATTAATATAAAATGGTGCAAACCGATGCAATCCCAGTTTCCACACAGAAGAGCAACTGGATGAAATCTTTGATGCTGCTCATTCTAACAATTAAGAGATGCACTTTACAGCCCGTTCAATCAATGCAATTATCGCAGGCTGGCTCAATAAATTCCACACAAGCCAGCACAGTGGCGCAGCGGTAGAGTTTTTGGCTTACAACTCTTGCAGCATTGGAGGCCCAGGTTCGATCCCGACTACGGGTGCAGTCTGTACAGAATTTTGCACGTTCTCCCTGTGGGTTTTCTCCGGGATCTTCAGTTTCCTCCCACACTCCAAAGGTATAAAGGTTAATTGGCTTGGTAAAATAATAAATTGTGCCGATTATGTGTAGGATAGTGTTAATTTGCGGGGATCACTGGTCTGTGCGGACTCAGTGGGCAAAGGGCCTGTTCCCGCGCTATATCTCTAAACTAAACATTAATACTATAATGTTCCAGAATGGATGATATGAGTCTGATAATAACCACAGGCAGTTTCTGAACAAAGTGTAACACCTCACATTTCTCTGCATTAAATTCCATCAACCATTCCTCAGCCAACCAGCTGAATTGATCAAGTTCCTGTGGCAATGTTTGCCATCCTTCTTCATTATCCACAATACCACCTACTTTTGTATCATGTGCAAACTTGCTAACCATGCCTTGTACGTTCTCATTCAAATCACTGCTATAGATGACAAACAGTAATGGGCCCAGCATCAAACCCTGAGGCACACCGCTCGTCACAGTATGGCCTCCTGTCCATGAAGCAACCTTCCGCCATCATCCTCTGCTTCCTTCCATGAAGCCAATTTTCTATCCATTCTGCCATCTCTCCTTGAATCCCATGGGATCTAATCTTCCAGAGCAGCCTACCATGCGGAACCGTGTCGAATGTTTTGCTGAAGTCCATGTATACAACATCCACAGCTCTGCGCTCATTAACCTTTTTGGTCACATCTTCAAAAAATGGCATCAAGGGATATGTGGAGAAAGCAGGAACGGGGTACTGATTCAAGATGATCAGCCATGATCGTATTGAATGGCGGTGCTGGCTTGAAGGGCCTAATGGCCTACTCCTCCACCTATTTTCTATGTTTCTAAACTCAATCAGATTTGTGAGACACGACCTCCCATGTACAAAACCAGCATTTTCCCTGCAACCCTTCTTGAATAGAGGCACAACATTTGCCACTCTCCAGTCCTATGGCACCTCGCCTGTATTTAACAATGACTCAGAAATCTCCGAGAGGGCTCCTGTAATTTCCGCTCTAGCTTCCCACAGTGTCCTTGGATATATATCTTCAGGCTCAGGGGATTTGTCTATCACAGATGATGGTTTTCTTTGATAGGTAAATTGTTGGACAAAGGTCAGAATGAAGACAAATGTGAGCTCTAAAGTGATGAATGGTTTTGAATTGTGAAACTTGGGGATAGAAACATTTTGAATTGTGTAGCCAGAAGGGATGCAAAGAAATGGACAGGGAGAGGGGAGAAACAAGGATAGCCAGGGTTCAAGGGAAGGAGTGTGGGTAGTGTGGGGAGGGGGGAAACGGGGAAGGGGAAGGGGGCTCTGTGGGTTAGTTACCTCAATTTGGTGAATTTAATATTCATACCGTTGGTTTTCGACCTGCCCAGACGGAATATGAGGTGTTGTTTCTCCAGTTTGCATGTGGCCTCACTCTAGCAGTGGAAGAGGCCTGGAAAGAAAGGTTAGTGTGGGAATGGGAAAGAGAGTTGTAATGTAGAGCAAACGGGAAATCCATTAAACCTTGGAGGCGTAAATATTCGGTAAAGAGGTTGCCAAGTCCACGAATCTATGAATCTATTCTGTTAAGAATGATCTTCTGTTCTCAGCATAATTGCTTTTAAAACATTATTGCATTGGAGCAAGGCGCGGACTAAGTGGGCTGAAGGGCCTGCTTCCACACTGTATCTCTAAACTCTAAAAAACTAAACCTTAACTGATTCCTCAGAACCCAAAAAAGGAAAACAATATGAAGTTGCACCCTTTAACCAGTTTTCAGCATGACCTTCGATTCACTAACCATTGCTTTAAGTTCTGCTAGTGAATGTCAGATGTGAAACTCATGCAAATCTCTGAGGGTATCGTATTTTATTTCAAAGTCACGTGAGTGACTACGTGAAGACACCCGCCAGACCGCATGCGCGTCAATACGTCTAGCGCATGGCGCTAGTCAGAGCAGTTCCCGCACTGATCAGCAGGTAAGTCAGTTTTCTTCTGGCCGTTCTATAGCGGGCCCCCAAAAAAGTAGCCGCTCCACTGGAGCTAGCGTAGGTTATATTTTCGCCACAGTCTCCAACGTGAGCAAGCCGCTGAAGTTATAGGGCTTCATGCGGCTGTTTGCCGTTAGTCTGCACGGCAGGGGACGACCCGGTTCCGAGACCGATAGGCTCGTTAAAAGCTGGGTTTACGGCTGTGGCCGTTATAGTCTTCAGCAGACGGCCCTAAATATAGAGGCTGCCGACATCACAGCTCCATTTGGGAGCAGGCAGCCAGAGTTACAAATTCAGGAACTTACATTCATAAATTGCGGGACTGTTACTGCAGGAGATTTCCAGCAGCAGGTGAATTAAAAAAATACCGTTGCTGCTGCAGCTATGCTAAAAAAAAACAGAGTTGCTGCTACAGCTTTGCTATAGCCACATATAGTGTAATCTTTTAATTGGACAACTATAATAGAGTTGGCATATATAACAGTTGCCACAGGGTTACGTTTGTGACTATCATAATCGATATCATTCTATGAGCTCACTCCACACAGATCTATTTGTGGTCAGGAGCAAAGCCTGGTCTCTGATGCTGTGAACCCAGGTCTCTGGCATCGGCTCTACCAGCTGTACCATTGTGCTGGTATTCTTTGGTTTATAATGTCAGTTCAGGGTTATCCTTGGCAATATCAGAAATATGTAGTATCATGCCAATTTAGTTTTTGTTTTAAAAGAGAAAAATTACAAGGAACATTTATTATCACTTACACTGATTCCTGGGATGTCAGGACTTTCATATGAAGAAAGATTGGATTGACTCGGTTTGTACTCGCTAGAATTTAGAAGATTGAGGGGGGATCTTATAGAAACTTACAAAATTCTTAAGGGGTTGGACAAGTTAGATGCAGGAAGATTGTTCCCGATGTTGGGGAAGTACAGCACAAGGGGTCACAGTTTAAGGATGAGGGGGAAATCTTTTAGGACCGAGATGAGAAAAACATTTTTTACACAGAGAGTGGTGAATCTCTGGGATTCTCTGCCACAGAAGGTAGTTGAGGCCAGTTCATTGGCTATATTTAAGAGGGAGTTGGATGTGGCCCTTGTGGCTAAAGGGATAAGGGGGTGTGGAGAGAAGGCAGGTACAGGATACTGAGTTGGATGATCAGCCATGATCATATTGAATGGCGGTGCAGGCTCGAAGGGCCGAATGGCCTACTCCTGCACCTATTTTTATATGTTTCCATGTTTCCACCAATAAAAAGGTGTAGTGGAATTGCCGTGGCAGTCCAGAGCCCTTAGCGTGGGAAGCCTTGTTTCAGCTGGGCCTATCAGTCACCTGTGGGAGCTACACCTGGTGACATCATGGTAATTTCCGCTCATTAGAGGGGACTGTGGAAGATTCCTTTCCAATAGACGACAACTTTATGCATATCAATAAAGTGATCAAATCCCTGATTTAATAGGGATAGGGTTCGTTCAGTCATGTAAACGACATTGCCTATGACAAGCACCTGGCAGGGTTGCAACATTTCTCCCACTCTGTCTGGCGTATGGGGGCCAGAGGCGCTCCAGTCCTTCCCTGTAATACTCCGTTGGCACCGGAAGGGAGCAGGGCTCAGAGTCACTACCACGTGCAGCCTGTTTGGTAAATGATGATACCAACAGAGCATCGATCTGCACAGCTAGTCCCGGTTCGGCTGCTGAAGGGAGCAGCCTGACAACCCCAAGTCGGGGCAAAGTCACAGCCAAGTCTTGGGCATCGATATCGGACATGATTGAGGGTTGTCTCAATTACGCACATCTGATGAATCAAATTATAAACACAAAGAATGCTCCATCTTATGAAGGCATGTCAGGCAGTAGCTTCTGGTTCAGGGTTGCAAATTTCTTCCCACTCAAATGAATGGAGTGGTGGAGATGGTGCTAAAGTATATGCACATATGCCTGAAGCAACGCCTGGAATTATAACACAAGGAATGGTTCCTGGTTCAGGGTTGCAAATTTCTTCCCACTCAAATGAATGGAGTGGTGGAGATGGTGTTATAGTATATCCACATATGCCTGAGGCAGCTCCTGGTTCAGGTTTGCATAAGTCCTCCCATTCGGATGTATGAAGTATGAAGATGGAGCCATATATATTATGCCCGTACTATGGAAGCTTACACAGGCAGTTCAAGTCATATGCCTGCAGCTGTACTGGTTTCAAGGTTCGCATTTTCCTCCTACCCGAAAGACTATCGGAGATGGCGTCGCATAATATGCACGGTATTATAGAAGCATGCACAGAGAGTTCGAGGCATACGGATATGGCAACACCTCGTTCACGGTGCAACTTTTACTCCCACTCTAAGAGAGTGTCAATGGTCAATACGGACTAACTCCAAACATGAGCCCGAACATGATTATGTGCTGGGATCCCATGCATGCATGACAATCGCACGAGGAACAGCTGTGGGCTCTTGACTCTTAAATTGCTGCTCCCTCGGGGATGGACTAGCCACTACAAGAAAAGTTGGCCAGCAGCATCAGCTATCTAACAGAAAAGACAAGCATGCTGGACAGAGTCTGCAGATGTAACTTCGCTGAAGCTCCAGCAAAGGTAAGCAACCTGGGGTTAGAGACGCTGGCATGTAGGTCTCATTATTAACCTCTGTAAACTCCGAAATGGAGCAGTCTGTCGGCCCAGCTTGGGTTTACTACCAGCATGGGTTGTCTAGTTGTTTTACTGTCTCTGGGATAAGATCAGGTTGATGTAGAGACATTAACAAAGTGCCTTACACAGTAACCCCTGTAAGTTCCAAGTAGGAACAGTTTGGTTACCCTGGATCGGGGTAGACCATCATGAAACTGGCTGGTTATATGAGTCATAGTGACCAGAGAAGCTCTGCTTCATCATCTATGAAAGGTTATCAGACTGGTCAATAGAAGAGTTACTGGTTCATTGGAATCTTCATTGCCATTTTCTCTGGGGCAGGTAGTAACCAGCAGAAAGCTCGTCTGGCATATATCATAACTTTAACTGACCTGCAGGTTCATGTTGTGAATCAACAATGTATACATAATAATCCATACGTTCTCAATACCAGTATTCCTGATTGAGTGGTGCGTTGAACAGATTGTGTTGTGCACTCTGGAGATTTAGACATGTGGTCTCAGTCAAAGGTCTGCGAGGTAATTCTTGATTCAGCTTTGCATTATGCTAATCTCCACTCTGAAGGGAAACGCTACGTATTCATCATGGCTCTTAGTCAAGAGTTGACAGGGAACTAGTTTTCTCACATCTAAGTGAAATGTGGGTCAGCTCTAGTCAATGAGTCTGAAGAAGGGTTTCGGCCCGAAACGTCGCCTATTTCCTTCGCTCCATAGATGCTGCTGCACCCGCTGAGTTCCTCCAGCAATTTTGTGTACCTAGTCAATAGCTGCTGATTTTAGTTCGGAGTCACGTGAGTGACTACGTGAAGAACCCGTCCATCACGCATGCGCGTCTTGAGCGCAGTGCAACAGCGACGAACGGGAGTCCGGGCGCTTCCGCTACAAGCTGAATTTACCCACAGGTTCGAATTGCCAAACTTGCTCTTCTTTGTGCTCCAGGGGAAAAATGGAAAGAGCAATGCAGCACAGAGGAAAACAGCCCCGTTCGACTCCAGGGAAGGAGCATCCCATCAGTGGAGGGGGCGAGAGGCGGCACCTGGACCGCACACGCTGCGGTCCACAGACACGGGTACCGAGCCGAAACCCAGTCCGCTAGAGCTGCCTGACCAACAGCAGCGGACTGGAGGGAAATCAACATCAAACCGGCCGGTAATCCCTGCAACTCCGACAAGGAGACTCGCCGCCCGAGAACAGGCAGCTGCTTGAGCAAAGATGGAAACCAATCATCGGGCTGGAGACAGACACACGGAAGACGGACAGCGCGGCTCATTCAGAGCCGGCACTTCTACCGCGAAAGCGAGAAAGTGTCTGTCTCCAAGCCTTAGACAAAGGTCATGGAGCAAAAAACTCCAGCGAGGCTTGCCTCGGGAGCTGGGGCAAGCTCGCCAAGGGAGCACAAACACTCCCGCTCCAGTGCACTAACAGCACTGGCCATCTCCCTCATCAGAGGAGATCGATGGTGACCAGGGCTGGGCTGGTCAAGAAGAGGGGTCACTGGCTGAACAACATCGGGAGTATGCTTGAGGTACAGGACCAGGAAGAGCTGCTGGGTGTGAGATACCACTACGTGGCTACACCACGAGCGAGATGGCCGTTACAGCCTAAGCTGGCGGCCAGCTTATACCTGTCTTTTCTAAAAACCTCTCCAAGGCAGGTAGTCATTAGGCGCTGGATTTTATCACGCCTCCACAAAATTATATCTGCTCGAAGTGCCTCCCATTGTTGGGGGTACATTGAGCAGGGCTTTTAAACCCAAAATCTTAATTTGCAATATTTATACCCCTGACGCCGGCTATCATTTTCGCATGCTTATTCCAGAGGGGCAGGGTAGTATGGCAAAACACCTGACCCTACTGTTCGACACAGTATGCGATCCGCAACCTCTCGAAGGATGTCATAGAACCTGCCCTCAACCTAAAAAATTCACAGGACTGTGAGAACGCCGACCTCACAACCACAAATCCTGCTATCTGGCAAAGTTACCAAATCAAGCCTAAAAATTGGACGAAGTGTCCAAGATATTTGGAATCATGAGGGCTGGACCTGGAATGAGCAAACCACACAAAACCAGACAGCAGTACCTCCACACATCCACCAGTAGGCGTCTACTTTATGGTACTGGTGAAAGCTCGGGGCCCGCATGCCAGTCCCCGCAAGCCTTTTCAGGCCAGGGCCCAGAGCGGGCCCCATGGAAAATGCGCCACCCCCCAACATCACCATCCCGACAGACAAGGAACCAGAAACCGAAGAAATGAGAACACTACTAAACAACAGTGGATGTAGGTGAGTATGGTTCATACCATCACATAAAAGATGGTTTGTGCTAACAGGGGGGGACCGCACCTGGATTTGGAAGCATGAAGAACTATCACACTTGGTAGCATTCAAGGACAACAATTGAATTAAGAAAACTTGCCACCAGTTCAGCATGCACCCCAAAGGGGTTTTTCCCTCCCACTAAAAAGGAAACATGAGGGACAAGCTGAACTGGAGACATACAAAAGGGTCATAAAGAAGTCTAAATATGAACCTTTGGAATCGTATTAAATTTACCAAAAAACCCAAAAGATGGTGAATGTCGCACCATCAATTGACTTAACCACTTGAATATTTTCACCAGGTATACAGGGGTCAAGGAAAGAGTGTTCATGTCGCGGTCCTGTTTCCACCAATCTTTCCACCACCACGCACAAGAAGCACAAGAAGCAACAAGACAGACACCATTGTATGCAGATGCCGAGAAGTGTGTCCAGCTCCGACTGAACAACTTCTAATCTTGTGTGTGGACTCGATAAGAAGAAGAAGAATCAGGTATACACACTTCAATGGAAAACTTTGTAACTGCCAAACGTGGATTTCCTTATGTTACTTTATGGTAGGCATCAACTTAAAAGATGCATACTATTCAGTACCCAATTACAAAGATCTTCGGAGATACCTAAAATTTACCTGGATGGGGTAACTATGGCAGTATGAATTATTGACTAATGGGCTAAATATGAGCCAAAACTCTTTTCCAAGATATTCAAAGCAGCCCTGACACTATTAAGGAAACATATTGTCATGGCATATCGCGATGATATTTAACGACAGACAAAAACCATGGAAATAACTAAATCAGCAGCATTAGCTACTATAAACTTCTTTAGCCTGGGCTCTGTCACACTATCCAGAGAAATCTACGTTGACACCATCCACAACTATGAATTATCTGGTATTCAATAACTCAATCCACTTGTTTATAACGTTGCCAAAAGGAGAGTCATCGTAATTAACACAAACCTAACAAATTAATGGTTAACAATCAACCAACCATTCGACAAAGTGGCAAGAGTAATTGGGAAATTAGCAGCAGCATTACCAGCTACTTAACTTGGACCGTTCCATTAGAGCTAAGGTGCTAGTGTTTAAACAAAATAACCCATATCCAGAACGGGTGGTAAATGGACTAATTTGGAGTCATCATCACTACAGACACTGGACATAAAACCCAGTGGAAATGTTGGGTGCGTTCTATGGGTTAAAGGCATATTGTTCAATACTGCACCATTTTGCATGTTCGTTTATAAATTGACAATATCACAGTGGTGGCATATACTAAACCACATGGGCGGAATAAAATCGATATAATGTGACAAATTTGATTTACAATTTGGTAATGGCATGTCGTCAAACATATTTGACTGTCAGCAACTTACCTACCTGGTGAGCTAAATACTGTGGCAGACATATTAAACCAAAGTATTTGCTGAAATTACAAAGCAATATGGAACACCAGATATCGATTTCTTTGTATTCCGATTGAATCACCACGTACCGACGTATGTCACATGGGAACCAGACCTTGCAGGCAGCAGCAATGGATACATTCTCGCTGAACTGGGTGGGAGGGGGGGGGGGATCTAATCTCCATGTTTTCTCCCCTCTTTCTACCTCATCAATCAGGTACTACAACCTCATTAGTCGGGTACTATGCAAAATACAGATGGACTGCTTCAGGTATTTTGATAGTACCCGACTGGCCTACACAGCCATGGTTCCCAGTGGTCCTCGACATGGTCATCGAACCCTCAATGACTTTCCCAGTAGACCAGACTTATTAACTCACCCGGTATCAGGCATAAGCCACTCATGCCACGATAAAATCAAAATACTGGGTTTGCAGATTTTGAAAAGGCCATTGCTGGGCCTGGGATTGTCAGACAGCACTATCAACACGATGGCAGCATCCCACCGCATGTCCACAAGGAAACAATACTTGTCGAACATCAAGAAGTGGGAAAGATACTGTTTGAATACAGGAACTACATATTGAACTACTACAATAACCAATGTACTGGAGTTCCTGGCAGGCCTTCACCACAATGAAGGACTCGGCTACAACACCATTAACACAGCCAGAAGTGCTCTGTCAGCCTACTTAACTCAGGCACCAGGACAACAGGCCATAGGGTCCCAACCGCTGGTGATCAAACTCATGAGAGTCATATTCAACTCTGTTCCCCCAGACCTAGGTACACCCAAATCTGGGATGACAGTGTGGTCCTGACATACCTTAGGGGATGGTCACCAGCCAGGTCCCTCACCCTGGAACAGCTAACCCTGAAGACGATCATGCTAATGGCACTTGTCTCAGCACAAAGAGTCCAGTCCTTCCATCTACTAAGATTGGACAATATGGTTATTGTTATTGTTTAAATAACACCATTATTGTTTTTACAAACAGATCATGGTTGATTTCGATAACATACTTCCTCCCTCGAATGACTTCGACAGCGAGTGAAGTATGAACTGTTACATGGTTTGAAATCACAAAGCTTTAAAATCTTCACGTAGCCACCCACGTGACTCCGAAGTGAAATGGTAAGATTAAACGAGAACTTACCAGTTCGAAGTTTGATCTGTATTTTATGAGGAGTTACGATGAGGGATTACGTGCCCTCCGCTCCCACCCTCAATTATAGAGATCAACTGATATTTAAGTTCTCCTTTTCTTTACTATGTTTATTTCAATTATTGTGTCTTCTGTGATTCCACACCGCTGCTTTGAAGTATGTCGCGCATGCGTGCTGGACGGGTTCTTCACGTAACCCCTCACCGTAACTCTTCATTAAAATACAGATCAAACTTTGAACTGGTAAGTTCTCGTTTAATCTTACTATTATATAAAATCAGCAATATGTATGAATAGCTAGATATGCATCTTCCGTGGGTAGGCGAGCCCCACAAAGATTCCGTCCGTAGGATCAACGGAGGAACAGCGGTTCCAAGTACATTCAGTGACAACTCATCCGAGGATGTGTGGTCTGACCTAGGACTAGAGGGATATATTTCTCAAGATTGCAGAAATATGGTGCAGGCCTAATCGGGTTAGCATTAAGCTAATCAAATTGTGGGTTCACTTACCCAGTACAAGATGGATGATTGGGTGTCTGCAATTTAACTAACTCAGAGAATCGATCTTGTAGTTGCATACTCTGTCATATCTATACACATAGGCACAGTTAATAATAATAATAATAATATATTTTATTGTCATTGCACATAAGTGCAATGAGGTTTGGGTATGCAGCTTCCATCCGACATCATAACTTAAGTAACTACTAAAATTTAGGTTTAGATCCCCCGAGAACATGGTTTGAACAAAGAACATTACAACAGTAAAATAGTCAAAACCGACTAAAGTGCAGATGTGTCTACGCGACGCGACCATCCGAGGGAGACAGTCCGTGGGGTGGGGGGTGGGGGGCACTCAGCGGGGCCAGTTCAGAGCAGCTATAGCTCTGGGAAAGAAGCTGTTCCTGAGTCTGGAGGCGCGGGCATAGAAGGCCTTGTAACATCTGCCGGAAATAGTTCGAACACTCCATTACAAGGGTGTGAGGTGTCTTTGTGAATGCCGATGGCCTTCCTGAGGCACCGTTTGTGGCAGATGCCCTCCAAGGCGATTGTATGGGAAGCTTGTGAACAACATGTGAGTCAATTCTATACGGAAGTAACAGAGGTTTGCGTGGTTTCCAGTTTGAACCTAGAGAAACTTTATGGTACAGCACAATTGACATTGCTTGTGCTGTTTTATCATTTTGGTAATACCATAAATGGGACATAAATAATTAGTTCTTCACCCACTATTCTCCAACGTTATGCAGGGTGTCTTTCATTTAACCACTCTAATAGCCCACACTCATTGTAATGTGCGATGCATATCAATTATAACTTGTTATGCAAATATGCCTCAAAATTTTTCCTAATGGGACCAGTATCTTAAGATGATTATGCTTTCAGCAGCTGATCTCAGCATTAAGTGCACATCCTTGCTCAATCTCTGGCTTAGTCTCCACATCATACTGACATTAGGGTAGCTTGTTATAGAAATCATCTCATAAGCAAATGAGCAGGATTGTGTGCATTTGCGGTTGACAGCATACCCACCAGAGCAGAGATCAGGGATGTCATTAAGTATACGTGCACTAAGTTGCTAGTGCATATGATATGAAAGATAGTTCTTTTCTTTCAATACTCTCAAGATATTGCTGATGGCTCATTAGCAGCCAATACAATGGGTTCCCTTTCATCATGCAGCATGAGGTTTACATAATGCAGCTTAATAAATTATAAAATTTGGTGGAATATGTCTGGATGTTTCCAGATAGAATTATGCACATTGTTGCATAAGTTATTGTCTAACTCAACAGTTCATTGGAACTACAGGCATGTTTAGAGCAATGGCCATGTACGCAAGTTAGTGTTGTGATATTAATACCTCATGTTTTCCTGCCATTAATGGTTTACCTGTTTGGTGTTTCACACACAGATTATGTCACAGTATAAAACCACAGAGCTTTGAAATCTTCACGTAGTCACTCACGGGACTTCGAAATAAAATAGAGTGATTAAATGAGAACTTACCAGTTTGAAGTTTGATCTTTATTTTATGAGAAGTTGCGATGAGGGATTATGTGCCCTCCACTCCCAACCCTATTCTGATAAAGATCATTCGGTAGTTCTAGCCGTCAATCTCTCTACAGTTTAGGTCAGCAACTATCCAGCTACTTTGAAGATTGACACGCATACGGTCTAGCGGGCTTCTTCACATAATCCCTCATCGCAACCTTATAAAATAAAGATCAAACTGGTAAGTTCTTGTTTAATTTCTCGATTAAATCTCACTTCAAAGGTTTTGCAAGATTCTTATAAAAAGGCCTTGCCCTTTGTCTGTGGTATTGATAGACTCACCAGTCTTACTGATTGTGATAGTCTTGTTTTTCACTGATCACATTTGGCCATATAGCTCTAGCTTGCGTCTCCTCCCAGGATCCCAGTGACATTTTTGTTTCCAAGAACATCTGCACATGTTGCGCGTACAAACCAAAAGTTTGTGACCTCCCATGTATCTCCAGCTCACCAAGCTAGCCAGCTGGTGGAATAGCTGCCAACTACCAAGATAATGCAGTTGTCACTGTTCCAGCAATCCAGACCTCATCTCTGGTTAGAGTTTGAAAATACTCCACACGACCATATGGATTTATTTCAAGTACTCTAAACCACCTGTTTTAGTGTCATCTGCAAACGTACTAACCATGCCATCTCCCCTGCACATTTTTCCCTCTAATTCCTGTTGACTATTCGGGTGTCAAAAGTACAACTCCCAGCAAGGTGATCATTCTCTTCTTATTTCTCATATCCACGCAGAAAGCCTCACGGTAATGTCGCTTTGGCCAACTGCCTTGATGTTCTTCTCAATCAATAAAACAACTCCCCCTCTTCTTTTACTCCCACTTGTATCCTCCCTGCCAGGGATGCAGCTGCCACTTTGAGAACCACCCTGTTAAATGTTTATTCGTTGGCATCGTGCTGTCCCGCTCCTTATGAGCTACAATTTAATTCTACATCTGAAATAAATGGGATGAAAGACTCATCAGGGTCACGTCTGGGTACGACTGGAGATTACACATTAAAAGGTGATTTCAATGAGACGTGTGTCATTTTGAGGAAATACAGAAGAAATACTCAGAGGCCTGGAGAAACTCTTTATGGCACTGGGATAGAGTGCAGTCATTAAGCAGTACACCACAGTAGGAACAACATTCAACACTACCCAGTGACCAAGAACTTGACTGATACTAAATGGCCATCATCCATGTTACTTCACATACTGTACCATTACAGACTTGCAAAGTATGCCATCAGGTCAGGTGAGGTTCATTATTGTCACATGTACCAAGGTACATTGCAAAGCTTTATTTTACATGCTGTCCAATTAAATCAGATAGTATTACATATCAATACCATCAAGCCAAACTCAAGTACAATAGGTAAAGTGAAGGGAAAAATCCAGAGTGCAGATTATAGTTTTCAGCATTGTAGTTCACCCGTTCCAGAGACAAGGTTCAATGTTTGCTATGAGGTAGAGGGGAATTAGACAGTTCCCCAGCCTATGGAAGGTTTTTCCTGATACCAAAGGAGAAGAAGCTGTTCCTGAGAATGGTGGTGAGCGCATTCAACCTTCTGTGTCTTCTGCCCGAGTGAGGATAAGAATGAATGGCTTGGGTGGGAAAGGTCTTAGATCATGTTGACTTGGGTGGGAAAGGTCTTAGATCATGTTGACTTGGGTGGGAAAGGTCTTAGATCATCTTGACTTGGGTGGGAAAGGTCTTAGATCATCTTGACTTGGGTGGGAAAGGTCTTAGACCATCTTGACTTGGGTGGGAAAGGTCTTAGATCATCTTGACTTGGGTGGGAAAGGTCTTAGATCATCTTGACTTGGGTGGGAAAGGCCTTAGATCATCTTGACTTGGGTGGGAAAGGTCTTAGACCATCTTGACTTGGGTGGGAGAGGTCTTAGATCATCTTGACTGCTTCCCCTTCCTCCCCCACACACCCCTTCCCCCACACACCCCACCTACCCCACACCCCCCCCCATACACCTCCCCCCCACCCTCTCCCACCACACACACCCCCTACCCCCACACCTCCCCTCCCCACCTCCTTCCTCACACCTCCCTCCCCCACACCTCCCTCCCCACATCACCCCTCCCCCACATCAAACCTCCCCCACATAAACGCTCCCCCACATCACCCCCCCCACACGCCCCTACCCCACACCCCCCTCCCCCATAGACCCCCCCAACACCCCCCCTCCCCGCACCCAGCCTCCCCCACCCCCCTCTCTCGCACGTGCTCCCTCCCCCACACGTCCCCCACCCCCACAATCTCCCTCCCCTCCCCCATGCCTCCCTCTCCCCCACACGCCCCCCTCCTCTACAACCTACCCAGTGACCAAGACCTTGACTGTTACTAAATGGCCATCATCCATGTTACTTCACATACTGTACCATTACAGACTTGCAAAGTATGCCATCAGGTCAGGTGAGGTTCATTATTGTCACATGTACCAAGGTACAGTGCAAAGCTTTATTTTACATGCTGTCCAATTAAATCAGATAATATGACATATCAATACCATCAAGCCAAACTCAAGTACAATAGGTAAAGTGAAGGGAAAAATCCAGAGTGCAGATTATAGTTTTCAGCATTGTAGTTCACCCGTTTCGGAGACAAGGTTCAATGTTTGCTATGAGATATAGGGGTATTAGACAATTCCCCAGCCTATGGAAGGTTTTTCCTGATACCAAAGGAGAAGAAGCTGTTCCTGAGAATGGTGGTGAGCGCGTTCAACCTTCTGTGTCTTCTGCCCGAGTGAGGATAAGAATGAATGGCTTGGGTGGGAAAGGTCTTAGATCATGTTGACTGCTTCCCCCTCCTACCCCACACCCCCCCATACACCCCCCCCCACCCTCTCCCACCACACACACCCTACCCCCACACCTCCCCTCCCCCACACCTCCCTCCACCACACACACCCCTCCCCACAACCCCCTCCTCCCACACACCCCCCTCCCCCATAGACCCCCCCTAACACCCCCGTCCCCACACCCAGCCTCCCCCACAATCCGCCTCCCCCCACCCCCCTCTTTCGCACGTGCTCCCTCCCCCACACGCCCCCCTCCCCCACTCCCCCACAACCCCCCTCTCTCCCCCATACCCCCTCTCCCACACGCCCCCCCTCCCCTACACCCATCCCCTCCCCCACTTCCCCGTCCCCTGCACTCCCCCCATACCCCCGCCCCCCCCATTGGGGAACGGTTTGCGTTGGGGGACCCAACGAGTCCCACTTAGCCTGGTTTTCCTTTAATTTCCCTACAAATTTATTCCACACAAACAAAGATTTAATATCAAAGCTAACATTATTAATGTCAGGTAATAGTTAAGAATTATAACTAATTAAAATAATAGAATTAAATCAAAAGATAGTGACAAAGATGAATTCAAAACTTAGAAATCAAAACTTTCAAATATTTAAAATGACATTCCGTTTTAGACAGATAGATCTAGGATTTGTAATGTAATTGTGGTGATGCATGGGAAGCAGATGTTGTTACTTCTTATTGGAAGGGCACACGTGTGAAAGAAATACATCTATTTCATTCTTTATTATGATTCGCAGAGGGTGCATGTTATGGGGCAGGTAGTGGGCTATGGTCATTTCCCATGCATCCACAAATGCTACGTTGATGCCGGCAAACATCCTTCTCATCAGTAAATCAAGTTGAAAAGTGAACCAGTCACTGTAGTTAAGAATTACATCCTGTGTAAGGGCCCGTACATTTGCAGTCTTTATAACGACCACCGTATCTGGATTCCTGCTGAGCAGCTGTAGGATCGATCTTCGAATATGCTGCAGCCTTCTGATGTACCATTCTGCGGGGAAAGTGCTGAAATGGGCACATATAGCAATGCTAATAACTGTGTCTTTCCCTCCTTCAATTTCATTCAGTTTATTTGAAATGTAGTACAGATGCTGCCTTAAAATTGTGCCGAATTGGATTGGCGGGCCATGAGTAAAATATTCCAGCATGATGTTGTTTTGCATGTCGAAGGCACACAGAGGGCCAGTCAATATTGGAGTACCAAGGTCAAACCTTCTAATACCTAAACAGAAAAATACCTGAACACTTAAATTGGTAAGTCACAATATTGGCATTGTTAATATTGAAGAAACTGGGATAGGCACTTTAATCCAAACAACAATACCAAAGTCAATTTACCTGCCACCCAAGGTAAAGGTTGAACAAAGGGAGATAATTTTCACAGTGGGGATGGTGGGGAGGACAGTATCTGTAATGGGCTAAACAATGTCCACCACTTACTGCATCCTCCTTCGTTCTTGAGCGTTTGAAGTACCAAACTCAAAGTGATGCAACCATCTTTATGTTCCCCATCTAACAGTGCCATTACACCAGAGGCATCTATATTCCACCTAGGCTCCATAGAGGATGTACTTGGTCAGGCTATTGGGAATTATCCACCTTTAAGTGCTTTAAAACCATCAATACATTCTCTTTGATAAATCATATATGGTCCAAGACATTAACATCTATGTCCCAATTCCTTAGCTTCCATGACCTTCTCCTCAGTAAAAAAACTGATTAGACATTTTCATATAATACCTACCTCAACTCTTGAGGCACTAACTCCCTCTTAAATATAGCCAATGAACTGGCCTCGACTACCCTCTGTGGCAGGGAGTTCCAGAGAATCACCACTCTCTGTGTGAAAAAAGTTCTTCTCATCTCGGTTTTAAAGGATTTCCCCCTTATCCTTAAGCTGTGACCCCTTGTCCTGGACTCCCCCAACATCGGGAGCAATCTTCCTGCATCTAGCCTGTCCAACCCCTTAAGAATTTTGTACGTTTCTATAAGATCCCCTCTCAATCTCCTAAATTCTAGAGAGTATAAACCAAGTCTATCCAGTCTTTCTTCATAAGACAGTCCTGACATCCCAGGAATCAGTCTGGTGAACCTTCTCTGCACTCCCTCTATGGCAATAATGTCCTTCCTCAGATTTGGAGACCAAAACTGTACGCAATACTCCAGGTGTGGTCTCACCAAGACCCTGTACAACTGCAGTAGAACCTCCCTGCTCCTATACTCAAATCCTTTTGCTATGAAAGCTAACATACCATTCGCTTTCTTCACTGCCTGCTGCACCTGCATGCCCACTTTCAATGACTGGTGTACCATGACACCCAGGTCTCGCTGCATCTCCCCTTTTCCTAGTCGGCCACCATTTAGATAATAGTCTGCTTTCCTGTTTTTGCCACCAAAATGGATAACCTCACATTTATCCACATTATACTGCATCTGCCAAACATTTGCCCACTCACCCAGCCTATCCAAGTCACCTTGCAGTCTCCTAGCATCCTCCTCACAGCTAACACTGCCCCCCAGCTTAGTGTCATCCGCAAACTTGGAGATATTGCCTTCAATTCCCTAATCCAGATCATTAATATATATTGTAAATAGCTGGGGTCCCAGCACTGAGCCTTGCGGTACCCCACTAGTCACTGCCTGTCATTGTGAAAAGGACCCGTTTACTCCTACCCTTTGCTTCCTGTTTGCCAGCCAGTTCTCTATCCACATCAATACTGAACCCCCAATGCCGTGTGCCTTAAATTTGTAAACTAATCTCTTATGTGGGACCTTGTCGAAAGCCTTCTGGAAGTCCAGATACACCACATCCACTGGTTCTCCCCTATCCACGCTACTAGTTACATCCTCGAAAAATTCTATAAGATTCGTCAGACATGATTTACCTTTTGTAAATCCATGCTGACTTTGTCCAATGATTTCACCACTTTCCAAATGTGCTGCTATCCCATCTTTAATAACTGACTCTAGCAGTTTCCCCACTACCGATGTTAGACTAACTGGTCTGTAATTCCCCGTTTTCTCTCTCCCTCCCTTCTTAAAAAGTGGGGTTACGTTTGCTACCCGCCAATCCTCAGGAACTACTCCAGAATCTAAAGAGTTTTGAAAGATTATTACTAATGCATCCACTATTTCTGGAGCTACTTCCTTAAGTACTCTGGGATGCAGCCTATCTGGCCCTGGGGATTTATCGGCCTTTAATCCATTTAATTTACCCAACACCACTTCCCGGCTAACCTGGATTTCACTCAATTCCTCCAACTCCTTTGACCCGCGGTCCCCTGCTATTTCCGGCAGATTATTTATGTCTTCCTTAGTGAAGACGGAACCAAAGTAGTTATTCAATTGGTCCGCCATATCCTTGTTCCCCATGATCAACTCACCCGTTTCTGACTGCAAGGGACCTACATTTGTTTTAACTAATCTCTTTCTTTTCACATATCTATAAAAACTTTTGCAGTCAGTTTTTATGTTCCCTGCCAGTTTTCTTTCATAATCTATTTTTCCTTTCCTAATTAAGCCCTTTGTCCTCCTCTGCTGGTCTCTGAATTTCTCCCAGTCCTCCGGTATGCTGCATTTTCTGGCTAATTTGTACGCATCATCCTTCGCTTTGATACTATCCCTGATTTCCCTTGTTATCCACGGATGCACTACCTTCCCTGATTTATTCTTTTGCCAAACTGGGATGAACAATTTTTGTAGTTCATCCATGCAGTCTTTAAATGTCTTCCATTGCATATCCACCGTCAACCATTTTAGAATTAATTGCCAGTCAATCTTGGCCAATTCACGTCTCATACCCTCAAAGTTACCTTTCTTTAAGTTCAGAACCATTGTTTCTGAATTAACAATGTCACTCTCCATCCTAATGAAGAACTCAACCATATTATGGATTGTAATATTTTCTCTCTAGCCTCCCTTTTCCTCTTAATACACCTGTAGAATTTCTTGGATTTGCCTTTATCTTGATTGCCAGATCATGTCCTCTTTTTGCCTTTCTGATTGATTTCAGTATACTCCTGCGCTTCTTATACTCACTGAGGGATTTGCTTGATCCCGACTGCCTATAGCCGATATATATCTCCTCAAATGTCCTTGCATCTCCAACCTTGGCTTTGTCCAGGGACCCCGACAGTCCTACCATCCGAGACAGAGGTTCACATGTACTTCTTCTAACCCCACCTATTACATCTGGCGTTCCCAATGTGGGCTCAAATGTACATCAGTGAAAGCAAATGTAGACTTGGCGACTTAACATACGTATTATACTTGACGAAACGTAGACTTATTTTGCTGAATACTTACGCTCGATCCACTGAGACGACAGGATATCCTGATTGCCAACCATTTCAACACCCCTCCCATTCCCACACTGACCTTTCCATCCTGGGCCTCCTCCATTGCCAGAGTGAGGCCACTCGCAAATTGGATGTACTGCACCTCATATTTCACTTGGATAGCTTACATCCCAGTGGTATGAATGATGATTCGTAATTTTAAGTAACTTATACTTATACTTCACTCCACTCCCCTCTCCCCTGATTCCTCAACCTAGTCATTTAACCAGTTCCCCAGTCTCCACATTGCTTCCCTCTTGAGATCACACCTTCCCTAGCCAAATATGGGCCTACCAGGGTACCGCCCTGTCTGAGGGTCATTTGTGGCCAGCCCTGATCGGTCCTGGTCTTTTCTTGGCTCCAGGTCTTCATAACACCTACCCCTACTCTCAGTCTGAAGAAGGATCCCCCACTCAGTATGCCACTCACCCTTTTCACCAGATATGCTGCCTGGCCCACTGAGTTATGCCAGCACTTTGTGTCTATCTTCTTCTGCACTTCTACAAGCTGCCCCACTGTTGTCTTCAGTAAAGTCCTCTGCAGTAAGGTGTCTCCTGCCTACCATTTCTCCCTGTCTGGCTGCAAACTACATACTGTATGCCTGTTGACTTGCTAGATGCAAATACCACATCTAACGCACACATCTACGGTATTTAAACTGGTGACAGTGAATGAAAGTTCAAGTGGCGGTGTGAATCCATCTCAGCTGTCTAGCCTTGGATAGCCTTGACTTCTTAGCTGTCCACGAAGAGAAAAAGGAGGTTTGTACTGGGAAACCATCTATACCATTGTAAATTAAAAGAAGTTATAGGTTGAGGATCAAGTGGGATGTGAACTGAAGAATTAGGAATGATGTGATTAGGAATTAGGTGAGGATACACTATCACAAGGTTAATATGGCGGGGCTGTTATATGCTGGGGGAATGAAGCGGCTGGGCGTGTATACTCTGGAATTTAGAAGGATGAGAGGGTACCTTATTGAAACATGGAAGATTATTAAGGGTTTGGACACGCAAGAGGCAGGAAACATGTTCCCGATGTTGGGGGAGTCCTGAACCAAGGGCCACAGTTTAAGAATAAGGGATAAAGCATTTAGAATGGAGATGAGGAAATACTTGTGACTGGAATTCTCTGCCTCAGAGGGCGGTGGAGGCCGGTTCTCTGGATACTTTCAAGAGAGAGCTCTTAAAGATAGTGGAGTCAGGGGATATGGGGAGAAGGCAGGAACGGGGTACTGATTGTGGATGATCAGCCATGATCACATTGAATGGCGGTACTGACTCGAAGGACCGAATGGCCTCCTCCTGCACCTATTGTCCATCTGACCTTGACTATGCTCCTGAGGTCATATAACTTTCTACACCATAGCGTTAGGGTCCTTGGCATTTCACTTCTCTAAATCACTTCTACATCCATCTCCGCCCTGCTCCACACTATTTCAGTAAGATGATTGTCTACAATTACTTTGGTTCATTTAACTGATCCACTTGCACTCTTTTAGCACCACATTTAAGACTGGCTACTCAGACAATTGCTGAAATTTCTAATTTCCTTTCTCATTTAACTCTTTTCCTTATTTCAGTTTTGTATTTGGATATAAAACGGATAGGCAAACAAGCCAGACAAATCTGTATAGAGTGATAAATCACACTAACCTGGAACAAATGCAGTCAAGTATTCAAACCACTGACGCATAGTGGAATCTCCAAACAGATGAACTTTTTTCCTTCGAAGGCACTCGGTAACTTTTGCAGGAGTGTTGAAACGACGAATATTGCAGGTCAGTGGCATCCACTGGTCCTTATAATAAAAGCCAGATGGTGTAGACATTGGTTTTCCCCGGACGCATTCATCAAGAACTGTGGCTGAATATAAGGCGAAATATAGAAACATGGAAACATAGAAAATAGGTGCAGGAGGAGGCCATTCGGCCATTAGAGCCAGCACCGCCATTCATTGTGATCATGGCTGATCATCCCCTATTAATAACCCGTGCCTGCCTTCTCCCCATATCCCTTGACTCCACTAGCCCCTAGAGCTCTATTTAACTCTCTCTTAAATCCATCCAGTGACTTGCCCTCCACTGCCCTCTGTGGCAGGGAATTCCATAAATTCACAACTCTCTGGGAGAAAAAGTTTTTTCTCACCCCAGTCTTAAATGACTTCCCCTTTATTCTAAGACTGTGGCCCCTGGTTTTGGACTCGCCCAATATTGGGAACATTTTTCCTGCATCTAGCTTGTCCAGTCCTTTTATAATTTTACATGTTTCTATAAGATCCCCCTCATCCTTCTAAACTCCAGTGAATACAAGCCTAGTCTTTTCAATCTTTCCTCGTATGACAGTCCCGCCATCCCAGGGATCAATCTCGTGAAACTATGCTGCACTGCCTCAATCACAAGGATGTCCTTCCTCAAATTAGGAGACCAAAACTGTACACAATACTCCAGATGTGGTCTCACCAGAGCCCTATACAACTGCAGAGAACCCTCTTTACTCCTACACTGAAATCCTCTTGTTATGAAGGCCACCATTCCATTCGCTTTCTTCACTGCCTGCTGTACCTGTAAGCCAACTTTCAGTGACTGGTGTACAAGGACGCCCAGGTCTCGCTGCACCTCCCCCTTACCTAACCTAACCCCATTGAGATAATAATCTTCCCCCTTGTTTTTGCCGCCAAAGTGGATAACCTCACATTTATCTATATTATACTGCATCTGCCACGCATCTGCCCACTCACTCCACCTGTCCAGGTCACCCTGCAACCTCCTAACATCCTCTTCACAGTTCACACTGCCACCCAGCTTTGTGTCATCCTCAAACTTGCTAGTGGTGCTCCTAATTCCCTCATCCAAATCATTAATATATATGGTAAACAGTTGCGGCCTCAACACTGAGCCTTGCAGCACTCCACTCGCCACTGCCTGCCATTCAGAAAAGGACCCGTTCACTCCTACTCTTTACTTCCAGTCTACCAACCAATTTTCTATCCATGTCAACACCCTACCCCCAATACCATGTGCTCTAATTTTACCACCAGTCACCAGTCTCCCGTGCGGGACCTTATCAAAGGCTTTCTGAAAGTCTACATACACTACATCCACTGGCACCCCTTCATCCATTTTACTTGTCACATCCTCAAAAAATTTCAGAAGATTAGTCAAGCATGATTTCCATTTCATAAATCCATGTTGACTTACTGCTATCCAAATGCCCCATTATTACCTCTTTAATAATTGACTCCAGCATCTTTTCCACCACTGAAGTCAGGCTAACTCGTCTGTAATTCCCCGTTTTCTCTCTCTCTCCTTTCTTGATAAGTGGGATAACATTAGCTATCCTCCAATCCACAGGAACTAATCCTGAATACATTAAACATTGGAAAATGATCACCAATGCATCTACTATTTCTAGAGCCACCTCCCTGAGGACCCTGGGATGCAGACCATCAGGCCCAGGGGATTTATTATCCTTCAGTCCCATTAGCATACCCAATACTATTTCTCGCCAAATGAAAATTTATTTCAGTTCCTCTACCCCCTTAGACCCTCTGTCCTCCAGTACATGTGGGAGATTGTTTGTGTCTTCCTTAGTGGACACAGATCCAAAGTATTTTGCCATTTCCTTGGTGCCCATAATCATTTCACCCGTGTCTGCCTTCAAGGGACCCATATTTGACTTTGCTACTCTTTTTCCCTTAACATATCTAAAGAGAAACATTGTCCCTTTTGCTATTAATATATTTTTGAGTGGTTAGGTATAATTTCCATGGACAGAATGTACAAAGTAAACTAATCTGAGCAGTACATGAACAATGTTGTGTCAATTAGGTTGGCAGCAGGCCAGCTGGGTGGATGGTTCCTTTGTTAAGATCCATTAGCCAGAAATTAATTTCTGAAAGCTGGGAGGGTAGCTAATGTTGCACCATTATTTGGGAAAGGCTCCAGGACAGATTGGGGAACTACAGGTAAGCGAGCCAGCTGCCAGTGGTGGGAGAGTTGTTGGAAGGGATTCTAGGGGACAGAATTGGTGAGAATAGTCACTAAGGCTTTGGTTGCGGAAAATCGTGTCTCATGAATCTGTCAGGTTTTTCTCGGTCAACAAGCGACTGATGAGGTCAGGGCAGTGAATGTTCTCTTTATGGACTTTAGCAAAGCCTTTAACAAGATCACACATTGGTAAGCTTGTTTGCAAGATCAGACCATATGGATTCCAAGGTAGGCTAGACATTGGATTCAAAATTGGTTTGGAGAACAAAGGGTAGTTGTGGAGGTTGTTTTTCTGATTGAAGGCCTGTGGCCAGTTGTGTATGGCCGGGGTCAGTGTGGGTCCACTGCTGTTTGTTAACATTGTTAGTAAATTTATACCTAAATTGCTGATATGGTGGACAGTGAGTAATACTTACACAACAGAGCTCATTTTCTCCATATTCTACTGAATCACAGAGCTATAGAGCATGGAAACAGATTCTTCGGACTACTTTGTCCGTGTTGAGCATTCTAGGATTCTGAGCTGGTCCCATTTGCCCACATTTAGCATATAACTGTCAAAACCTTTCCTATCAATTTCTATCTTATTAAGTAGCAATTGTATCTTCTTCTGTAGCCTTATCTGGCAGCTCATTCCAGAGTGAAAATGATGCCTGAGATCCTTCTTGTCCTATGCTCTCTCAAACCTCACAGTAATCTTGAAGTACATAACAGAATAGATCAGTTGGGGAGGTGAGCTAAGGACTGGCCAATGGGATTTAACTGTGATAAGTGTGATACATTGCATTTTGGTCTGTCAACCAGGGTTGGACTTGTACAGTAAATAGTAGAACCTTGTGAAATAGTGCAGATGGAGTTACTTTAATAAAGTATATCAAATTATGAGAGGCGGCAATAAAGTGAACACCCAGTATTTATCCCAACTTAGAGGATTCTAAAGTTAGAGAGCATAGGGCAAGAAAGATCTCAGAGGCATATTTTTCACATCTGGAATGAACTGCCAGGAGGTCACAGAATTGCTACTTTAAAATTTCATATCACCCAAGTGATTAGTAGCAGGTTAACCAATAGTACTTCAAGCCCATACCTTTTCTGTTCAAAAAGTTAACACCTTCATTTATTGGTAGAGTTGCTGTTGAGATCTGGCTCCGTGAACTCAATGGAAGAGCTGCACTGACTAGATGTATGGAAGTCGCCAGCCGAGTAGAGATGACCAAGGCCACCAGTGATGAACGCCACCTCCTCTACGGACGTGTACCCCCGGCCCAACGGCTGAAGTCCAGGAGAAGCTTTCTCAGCCATGTCCAGCCCCTAATAACATCACGGGAAGAAACCAGACTCCAACTATGGACAAAAAGGCTTGAGGACGACCCCCCTTCTACTGACATGGGTATCCCTCCTTCTGAAGCCCTCCCTCCGGGCTCAGAAGCACCATGGGGCAGTGGAAGACGCTCAACCGCCTGAGAACAGGAACAGGGCGATCAAAAGCTGCCATGGCCAGATGGGGCTATGAAACTGGCCAAACCACCTGTGAATGTGGAGAAGAGGACCATACAATGCAGCACTGCCTTGTCTGCCCCCTACTACCCAACCAGTGCAGCTCAAAGGATCTTGCAGTGTTCAATAAAAACGCAAAGGACTGTGTAAAGGAATGGGAAACTGTCATATAGCCAATCAGCTTCAAAGACACGAAAAGAAGGAGACTAGATGTATGTTGGGTGATGATCTGCCTCCACTACTGATGGTCCACACCAGGAAAGAGGTTTCAGTCCCAGAAAAATCTTAGATTATATTTTCAACCATCTATTAAAATTATAAAAATACAATTGGCAACCATATCTCCTATAAGGATAAATGGATTGTATTGGTTGAGAAGTGACAGGTGCATAATATTGAATCAATACTAGCCCTGGAAAATAATACATTTTGCTGAATAAATTATAACTTAAATGTTCTTCAAATTCAAGAAAGAACTACATGTGCTGTAAAGTTATATTTTGTTTGTAAGGTCTGCATATTTATAGCGAGGAACTGCTTCACTATTCTATTATTATTTCCTCTAATACACTAGACTATAATTTTTTTAGACATGATTGAAAATGATCTTACTTGGTTGAGGTGACGGCTCTACGATTATATAACCCATGGCACAGGGTAATATGGGCATGTTGAGGTTGACTTTACTGCAAATGTTAATACCATTCATTAAGTCACTGTGTCAATATAACATGCATACAAAGGACAGTCCAAGAAAGTCATCAAATAATCTACTTATCCAACCTAGCACATCGTAATTAACGTAGCTTCCACAATTTTAGCTTCAAATGTCATCTTCTGAATAGTATAGAACCTGTAATTTAACAAATCCATTTAAATCCAAATTGATCTACGTTAAAATTACATTTCTACTGGTAACAATTAATTTTCTTAAAATATCACACTCTGTGACTAACAACTAAAACATCAGGTTAGAGGATAATAGTAAGATTAAACTAGAACTTACCAGTTTGAAGTCTGATCTTTATTTTATGAGGAGTTATGATGAGGGATTACGTGAAGAAGCCCACCAGTGGGCATGCGCGTCAATCTCCAAAACAGCGGTGTGAAATCACAGATAACAGTAGTTGAAGTGACAGTAAGATTAAAGAAACCTAGAATTACCAGATGACCTTTATGATACGAGGGTTGGGAGCGGAGGGCACGTAATCGCTCATCGTAACTCCTCATAAAATGAACATCAAACTTTAAACTGGTAAGTTCTCGTTTAATCTTACTATTTTACTTCGGAGTCACGTGAGTGATTCCGTGAAGATTTCAAAGCTCTGTGATTTCATGCTGTGGAAAAGTCCACCCAAACACAACTGCATCAGTTGACCACAGATAAGGGAAACATTGATAACGGATACAGACATGACATGGATTTAAAACATGCTGATGCTATTTAATGAACAAATAATAATAATAATAATAATAATAGTAACCCCTCTCATCCGGGAGGAACTATAAAATAGAACCTAAAATAGAGTTGGCAAAGTCTGGCTAAGGGATATTATAAAATGTTTGGAAAACTCGTTCGTTAGACCATCCTGCAGTCACTTGGATGTGGTCCAGCAGATCGTACATAACCCTTACTGCTGATGTTGTAGCAGCCCTGGTGGAGTGAGATTAGAAAATATTAGTACCTACTCCTGCATAAGCCAAAACCCAATTTTAACCACCTGGAGATGGTCTGAACTGATACCTTCTTATGTTTTTTTGTAACTAACAAACATTGCTAGTATCAGAGCCTCTAAGGCTCTAGTTGACATTGACATATTGTTGTAAATGTATGACCACACATAACCGAAGGTCCATGGAGTATGCCATGAGAACTAGTTTGAGACCCGACACCCCTGAGTTGCTCTACTTAACTAAATCATAAACGTAAAATATTATATTATTTGAAGGTGTAACCATCCTGTCCAGTCACAATTTATGTTGTGACTGGACCCGTTGTGCTGAGACCAGCGCCCAGAGGATAGCTACCTCATGAGAGCCGGGCCAAAGATAAGGATGTAGCTGGAGCCCCCTGGTGAAGTAGTGTTAACACAATGTCAATATCCCATACCTCCGTGTGCTTGGGCCTGGGAGAACTTGTGTTAAAGATATCCTTTATAAACTGGATATCAGAGGGTGAGACATGACAGAGTGGGTCCCGCTCGCTTGCAGCAAATATGATGAGAAGGCACGTTGGGCTAAGTTAATGGCTTTTTAACAATTTATTGTCAAAGACCGATTTGAAATGAACTCCAAGACGTCAGTAATCCGTGCCATATTATATGTAACATAGTATTTAAACAAAACGCTTCCCATTTCCTGAAGGGGAAATGTACTGATTTTTTGGTGCTATCCCTGCACTCTGCAGTGAGCACACACATGGATCGGTCTGACAATCCGAGCCGCAGGAGCAGTCTTCTCAGAGTCTGCAAGTCCATTAATTGATTTTATCATGCAGGGGCTGGTTTCCCGAGTCACAGGCTGAACCAGCAAAGTTTTATGTTTAGAATAACCATATAAGGTTCTATTATATTCCCAACATAAGCGGGAACCATGGCTGCATAGGCCAGTCAGACAGTACGAAAAACCCTGAAGCGGGAGCTTGCTGAATTTATTGCAATAACCGACTGATGAGGCAAAATGGAGAAAAGACATAAAAGAACATTCCTTCCCCATGTAGCAAGAATGCATCTCTTGCCACTGTGAACCACATATTTTTGCAACCGGTGAATGAGCCTGGATACAAACATATCGATATTCGGTGTTCCATTGAGCCATAATTTCATAAAATATTTAGTGATCCAACATCCATTCTGTGTTGTCATTGATTTTACGTGATGATACACCAGCGTCAAATGAGGTTAGGTAAATGTGACAGGATACTTTGACTGGATTGCACCCATGTGACTGACATATGCTACCACCACAGTGTATCAACTTGGAATTGAGCATGCAAATTATGCATATTCGCACAATAATCCTTTAACCCATATAATGCGCAGAGTGTCTTTAGGTAGTTGACACCAATAACTGGGGAATTGGTAACTCATGCAAATCCCATCTGCCTCTGTGACTAGAAATGACATTCATAATTTTCAATCTTTGAGCACTAGCATCAGTTTGTAATATAACTGAAGATTTAGTGACCAAAACCTACTGGAGCAATGCTGAATACTGTTCGTCCACAATTGTGACAATGACCTACATGGCACCTGAGAAGTTACTACTTTGCACGTTGTAAGTTCTGATAATGCAAAGGCCCCATTTGCACAGCTGAAACACAGCTGCTATATTGCCAATTGCACTTGATGAATAGAAGGCTGCTTAATAACAATACGGTTGTTACATGCTTCTATTGTTCCCAATCTTTTGCCCCAGGGCGGAGTCACAGAAAAATTAATAATTAAAGGCAAATCCCAATAATCAATAATGCCAGTTGGTATCAACTTAAATTTAACTGGATGGATGAGGAACCTCAATTTCTCAATTATAGTTTGCGGCTGAAACAGTTGATTTTAGCAAAACACAGTGTTTAGAATATCATCAAGATAAGCCAGAACAAGTGTTTTTGAGCTTTTGGCAGTCCAAGCACCAGTTTAGTAATTTGGTAAATAACCTGGGAGCTGAAGTTAGCACATTTTGCAACCCTTTAACTGTTATCATTGTCCCATCCAGATACATTTCAAATGTCTCCGGTGATCCCTGAGAATGGAAATCAGTTGTTTAACAGTAATGACATTCTATATTCTGAAAAGTCTATGTTGCACATGCAAGTTAAATAAAGGATGAACCGACATCCACCATTGTTCACAACGAACAGGCCACGCCTGCCATAATTCCGTGCCTGCCTCGAACGACAACTCTGACTAGATTCCCGAGCCTGTCTCGAGAGGTAATTCAGGCCATAATACTGAGCCTGCCTCGAAAGACAACTCAGGCCATAATACTGAGCCTGCCTCGAAAGACAACTCAGGCCATAATACTGAGCCTGCCTCGAAAGACAACTCCGGCCATAATTATGAACCTGCCTCGAAAGACAACTCTGGCCATATTTCCGAGCTTGTCTCGGAAGGCAATCCTGGACTTAATACTGAGCCTGCCTCGAAAGACAACTCTGGCCCCAATTCCAAGCAATGCTTGGAACCCTTGTATACTGTGCAAAATAAACCAATCACATGTTATCATTTAGTTTATAAACGGATCTGAATCTCATGTTATCATTGTCATTTGTACAAAAAACAAGTGTAAATATTACCAACTTGTAAATGGTCCACATACCCCATGTTTCTGAAGAACCAGACCCACCTACCTCCATGGTTACCAGTGGTCTTATGGTAAGCACAAAGGCCCCTGATGTGGGTTCTATTCCCGTCCTTGATTGGAGAGTAGGACTGGTGGGGTGTGTGGATTCCATATTTCCTGAGACCTGCTTGGACCTTGGCCTGAAAGACCTCTGCCCAGCTTTCAAGCTGCCACCAGCTTCAGTGATCTGCTTACTGCCGATGAGGCGTGGAGTGTGTTGTCGCCGAAACGGTGAAGCTTTGTTCGTCGTTGGTACCTTGATCAGCCCGACAGCTTTTGCTTCCTCATCCAGGTATACCTGTTGGATAAATCTTACCTGAAGAGAAGATTCGGTGGCTGGTTTCATTTCCTGGATTTCATGCCTCCAATGTCACCCCTGATAGCGCTGTTCACTGCCTGCACTTGTAGCGTGAGGGGAACTCTGGCCCCGTCCTGGTTTTCTGCCAAAGGCTGGAACCAACTCTTCCGGCAGTAACCCCTTCATTTGCGAGTATTTCCTTGGAGCCATATTCTTCAAAGGGTCATCAACACTGCACAAAAAATCACTGGCTGCCCACTGCCTTCCCTGAAGGACATCTTCAGCTCTCGCTGCCTTAGCAGGGCAGCCAACATCCTGAAGGACCCTTCCCACCCTGTACACAACCTGTTCCACCTGCTGCCCTCTGGCAGACGGTACCGGTCTTTCAAAACTCACACAGACAGACTCAGAGACAGCTTCTACCCCATAGCCATACGTGAACTTAACAATGCAAAATAAGAAATAACACTCACATTCAACTGAATGGTTCTACCTCAGCTACTATTGTTATTTATCTGTAATTTTTTTTTAATATGTATATATTTTTACCTTTTCTTTTATATTTAAAATTGCTCTTGTGAATCGCACCGTGGGATTGGCTTTTAAATTTTGTTGTACCATGTGCAATGACAATAAAGAGATTCATTCATTCATTCATTCATTCATTCAATCACTCACGTGACTCCGAAGTAAAATCAGAGATTATTCACAATTCAAGCAAAACCCGTTTTCTAGAACAAGGTCCGAAGCCTGGCAGGTCATAGCTTTTCATGCACATGTGGGTGACAAAACTTCTCACATCCAGTCATTGTTCCAGTAACTCATTTACATTTTTATGGTCTGCTAGGAAAAGAGTCTCTTTCTATTTCCTCCTCCAGGGTCTTCATAATTTAATCCACCTCAAATAAATCACCCCTCAGTCTCCTGTTCCATGGAAACAACTGAATTTGATTTGATTTTTGAAGAAGCAACTATGAATGTTAATGAGGCCAGGGTTGTAGATGTAGACTATATAGACTTTATCAAGGCCTCTGTAGCAGGTTAACCAATGGTCATCTGCGCTGGAAGAGTAGACCGCTCGGGATCTAGTGAGAGATAGCTAACCGGAAACAAAATTGGCTTCGTGATAGGAAGTAGATGGTGGTAAAAGGTTGCTTTTTGGACTGGTGGTCTGTGAATAGTGGTGTGCCTCAGGGATCAGTATGGGGTCCATTGCTGTTTGTCATCTGCTTGAGATTTGGATGAGAATGTACAAGGGATAAGCGAGTTTGCAAATGATATTAAAATAGGTAGTTTCATAAACAATGAAGATGATTATCAAGAACTACGGCAGGGTCTTGATCAGCTGAGCAAATGTGCCCAGGGCTTGCTAATGGAATTTAATGTAGTTAAGTATGAACAGCTGCATGTCTCTATTGTAGCCACATGGCTAGCAACCAAACTTCTACAAAGCAAGTTATTGTGAGACAATTGTTGAAAATAATCATTCCAGAACAGAGGGTAGTCACAAGCGATGGTAGATGCTGGAATTTGGAACAAAAAAATAAACTGCTGGAAGAACTCAGCAGGTCAAGCAGCATCTGTGGAGCTAAAGTGATAGTCGTCTCAGATTGAAACTATTGCAGGGTCTTAAACGTGAAACATAGACTGGACATTATTTTCCATTTGATTACTTCACGCATGCTCAGCACATGGTCTATAAAGTTTACCGAGAAGACAAAAATAATTAACAACAATTTAACTGGAAGAATATTGATACAGAATAGAGAATCAGGAACTGTTTCAAAAGGCCATCGATGGCGATTAAACTATGTGGGACAGACTGTAATCAGATCTTCATGATAGAAGGAAAAGCAGAAGCAAGTACCAGTCTATCTTCTCATCATTCTCACAGGGTTTCCAGGCTCAGAGGCAATTGAAGTGAAAACACAACAGTGACCATTTAGTTGTATTAAGGCAAGAAAATCCGATAATAACGAAGGCATCAAACTTAGGAAATGGGGCTTTATCACTATGGCAATAAGGAATAACCAGATGTACAGGTTAAAACGATGAAATAGCAATGTAGGAAGACTTAGTTATGATACCCATGTGAGAATATTGTCAGGAGCAATCAAGTCCAAGCTCCAATTTCCAATTGTCTCATTTGGGATTTGAGGACCCCCAGCATTCTAGAAGATTGATGTGAAAACATCAAAGAAACATCAAGTACACCAGGAGTGATATTACTCGAGGACAACTGACACAGAAGGCAAACCCTGACATCTTAACTCAGAGAAGATTACAACCCATTGAAGTAATCCCAACCAGTTCATCTTACATCTGGAATCCAAGTCCAAGTGTTGTTTCAATTATTGGGCAGCAAAATAGGAAAAGCTATATCAGTAAATTAGGTGATTAAGAGTTACAAAGCTTGAATGGTTTAGTTAAATGCCTGTAAATTTAGAAATATAAAACATAGAAAACATAGAAAATAGGTGCAGGAGTAGGCCATTCGGTCCTTCGAGCCAGCACCACCATTCAATATGATCATGGCTAACCATCTAAAATCAGTACCCCTTTGCTGCTTTTTCCCCATATCCCTTGATTCCTTTAGCCCTAAGAGCTAGATCTAGCTGTCTTTATAACAGTTTAACTCATTTAAAACTGATATGAATATTAATAAAGATTGAGTTGTGTCAGTGCCTTCTTTGTCACCACATCAATTGAGCCCCAACATTGCAGTCAGCATCCTTGGATGGACATGTCAAGTGATCATCTCATCATTACAACGCAGATGTCTTAACAACAAAAAGGAGTTGCAGAGAACTTGTTAGTTAGGGTAAGCTGGATGAGTTAGCGTAAACTCTGCAAGTCAGCCTCAAGCAGTGCTCAGTATACCTTCCCTGCAACTCAAACATGTGTTGTCCATGTGTCCACGTATAATCAATTCAAATACCATGACACAATTTTACTTCGGAGTCACGTGAGTGACTACGTGAAGAACCCGCTCAGTGCGCAGGCGCGGCATTACGCCAGCAGTGCAACAGCGGCGGCAGCTGGAGTCAGGCTCTCCAGCTGCAGTTTAAAAACAGGACCGTTGGTAAGTATAGTGAAGTACTGGAAAAATCTAACGGTAGAGGAGAGTTCGTGGAGTGTCTTACAGAATGAGTACACTCAGAAAAAGACTCTCGAAGAGAACTGCCCCCCCGCTCTACTCCACCAGAGGAGCGTTCAATCTTGGTGGGGCAGCAACAGGCGGCAGGACCGCTCGTAGAGCGCACCGCTATCCCCGAGACCGAGCCAAGCCCAGTCCCGCTAATGCCTGAACGGCGGACAGGGAGAAAATCTACCAGAAAAAACTAATCGGCCGGTCATTTCCGATTCGTCGGAGGGGGAAATGTCTCCACCCAAACAGAGGAGAGACAGCCGCCTGAGCTGTATTCAACAGCTCCTGGAGCAGATGCTCCAGCGGGATACGCAGAAAGAGCGTTCTCGCGGAGGAAGGTCAGGCACCTCCTCCACAGTGTCTTGTGCACTGCCCTCTGCTCCCTCATTACTGGAGGCTAGCATTGGTGACCAGGGCTGGGCTGGTCTGAAGCAGGGGCTGGCGGACGAGTTCGGGAGTATGCAAGGGGTGCAGGATCAGGAAGAGCTGCTGGGTGTGGTGGACCGCTATGTAGCAACCCCACGTGCAGGAAGACCGCTGGAACCAAAGATGGTGGCCAGCATCAATCACCTCTCAAACAAACCCTTGCAGGACAAGGTGCTCACTGAGGCTCTAGAACTCTATACCGCACCAGACAACTGTGAGGCCCTCAAAGTGAAGAGTGTGAACAGCCAGATCTGGGGGCACGTGGGGTCACATATTCGAAACCAAGAATTAAAGCTACAGCGGATCCTAAAGCTCCTGACGTCGGCCATCACAGCCTTTGCCCGTTCCATGGAAAACACGGAGATGGATCCCTGCCAGCAGGATGTGCTGGCACTGATGTGTAATACACAATTTGAGATCAATAATCTCCGACGGGATATCATAAGACCTGCCCTCAATCCCAAATTCGCGGGGTTGTGCAAAGCCCCAGCTGCAGAAACGGACGCTCTGCTTTTTGGGAAAGACCTCAACAAGAAACTGAGGGACATAGAGGAGGCAGCGAAAACTTTCGGCCTCATGAGGGCAGGCCCCGGGATGAGCAAACTAAGGCCTATAATACCCAAGCGGCAGCACCCCACGGCATCCACCAGTCGACGTCCTCAATATGGGACTGGTGAATGCTCGGGGACCGCATATCACTACCCCCAAAGGTCTTTTTTAGATCAGGGCCCAGAGCGGAGCCCATGGAAAATGCGCCACCCCCCAACATCGCCAGCACGTCAGGCAACCAGAGCCTACAAGAGGAAACAAAGGAGACGCCAATAACCATGGAGGTAGGTGGGTCTGGTTCCTGCCAGCATATAGAGAACAAGGGTGCTTTACTAACAGGGGGGCGATTACACTTGTTTAAAGAAGCATGGGGTACTGTCACGAGTGACAAGTATATACTCAACAGCATTAGTGGATACCAAATTCAATTTATATCAGAAAAAATGCCGCCAGTTCAACATTGGCCCCAAAGGGTATTTTCTCCCTCCAACAAAAAGAAACGTGAGGGACTGGCTGAACTGGTAAGGCTTATCGCAAAGGGGGTCATCGAAAAGACCAAACATGAACCTTTGGAATTTGTATCAAATATATTCACTAAAACTAAAAAAGATGGTGAATGTCGCATCATCATTGACTTAACAACACTAAATAAGTTTGTTAAGTATATACATTTCAAAATGGAAACAGATGTTACTGCCAAACAACTGATTTCCAAAGGATACTTTATGGCAAGCATTGATCTTAAAGATGCTTACTATCTAATACCCATACAGAAGGATCATTGCAGATACCTAAAATTTATCTGGTTGGGGCAGCTGTGGCAGTACAAAGCATTGCCCAATGGTCTAACTTTAGCACCAAGATTATTCACAAAAATATTGAAAGTAGCCATGGCAATACTAAGGAAACAAAAACATATTGTCATGGCATATCTGGATGATATTCTGATAGTAGGAAAAACGAAGGAATTAGCTGTGGCAGCAGTATCAGCTACAAAACAGCTCCTCGAAACTCTGGGGTTCGTCCTACATCCAGATAAATCTAAGTTGAAGCCATCTACTATCATGGACTACTTGGGCTTCACAATTAACTCAGTCCATATGACTGTTACCTTGCCAAAGGGGAAAATGGTTGCATTAGCACAATCATGCAAAAATGTAATGGTCAACAAACGACCAACTATTCAACAAGTAGCAAGAGCGATTGGGAAAATGGTAGCAGCATTTCCGGCTACACAATTCGGACCTTTGCATTATCAAAATTTACAAAGAGCAAAGGTACAGGCACTAAAACGACATTCAGGTCATTACGATCGAGTCATGAAATTACCCACTGAAGCAATATCAGAGCTACAGTGGTGGGCAGAAAATGTTTGGCATAGTTTCAGCTCTATCATCATCACTAACCCTACTTTAGTTATTCAAACAGGTGCCAGTGCTCAAGGCTGGGGAGCAACTAACTCCATATCCAGCACAGGTGGTAGATGGACTAACCCAGAGTCAGCATTACTACTTATATAGTAGATATTATTTTCTGTATTAAATGTATCTTATATAATCTGTATTTGAAAGTAGTATAAGAAGTGTGGCCGTTCTCAGGTTACAGGTCATTTGGTCAGTCATAGACCACATGCTTTTTCACAGGAGACATTCTGTGAAACAAAGGGCTCAGCATTTACGACTGGCAATTGTAGCAAGGCATCTCTAGCAAGGCATCTCAGGATCTGTGAGCTATGTTTAAATTATACTTATGTTGAGATAAGAGGGAAACAGATAAGATGAGTAGAAGTTCCTGGAGTGGGGGGTATGTGATCTTTGTATGTTGGCTTTCTTTTGTTTATACAAACTAAGGGAATTAAGGTTTTAAGAAAGAGATGGTGGTCTAGAAATGTACCAATCTTTGAATAATGTTGTCAGTGTGAATCCAAGGTCGTAAAGAGGCCCCATGGAATGTCTCTCCCCAGAGAAGGGGGATCCCTACAAGGAGGGGGAAGGAAGTGTAAGATAGCCAAGAGATAATTATCGTTTGTCACCTGGGACAATTTTATGATCCTGGCATTAGGTGATGTGGGTTTGCAAAGAGAGTGAATTCCTATTTTAAAGTGTATAACGTAAGATAATGTTAGTTTAAATATGATTTATAAAGAAGATCATCTGGGATATATATATTGTTCTTTAATTAGGGAAATATATATGGTATTTTTATTTTACATTAGATCTTTGTGTTTGGATCTGTAGTTTGAGAAGTTACATTATTTCCCAAGATGTATAGGTTTAATTGGAGCAATGTCTTGTATATACAAATTGTGTAATCACTTTATCTTTAGTATTTTGAGAAGTGGGTTCTGGGAAGTATCTATTTTTTGTGAGTTTCACTTTGTTGGAATGAAATCTGAACAAAGGAGTTACACGCACATGGCAAAGAAAGGAAGAAGCCACGAGGCTAGCAAGGGGCCATAAAGGGGAGTCGTGTGACTTATGACTGTGGTTATTGTGGAAAAGTACTGGTAAGAAGGGCATAAGAGGAAGCGAGTGATTGGCTGGAAATAAGGGAATGTTAGCAAATTATTGGATATGGAAATGTAACAGGGGTGGGGCATGCTGATTTGAAAATGGTATAAGAAGCAACGATCCTTTGTCTTGAGGAGAGCGCGGGAGAAAGCTCCACGTGATTTGATGTGTGGAAAAGTAGTAGCCTTTATTTGCAAATAAAGTTTGAACTTCTTGAAGAATTCTCCACGTGATCTGAATTCATTTGAGCATCGGAAAACCACAACATAATTGGCGCAGCGAGCAGGGTCGGTAAGAGACTATCGATTAAAGACAAAAAGTTTAGGGTGCTTCCAAGCCCCTCATTGGCTTTCTAAGACAACAGGAAACAGGGTGGCCACCCAAAACAAAAAATTTGGCGGTTTTCCGCTTTATTTGGAAAATAACCTGTTGTACATGGAAAGCCATTGAGGACACAGAAGTGCCTACATAGTCAGAAGGTCTCTCCGACCCAAGAATCTGGCACTAAATTGTCTAGGAGACGTGGAGGTTTGCTCGAGAAGTCCGCGCAATAGGGTAAGTAGAAAATAGTTAAGCTAAGTAGTATTTTGTACAGAATGTATATAAGACTATACAGAGACCACCTGTTGAGAAGAGTGCCGGCTTGCCTAGGTAAGGAAAGAATCCTAAGGCATGAGCGGATTAGATCGATGAGAAGGGGACGAGATCCAAGGAGAAACGAGAAACAAGACTTGCAGACTTGCAGGAAGAGTTGCAGAGAAAAGTGTTGCAACTGTAACATGAAGAGCTGAAAAGAAAGAGCATGATAAAGGAAAGACAATGTTGTCAATAACAACAGACTTGCCTGGAAAAACTGAAATAAGTGATGCACCGACACACAGTCAGTCCTATGACAGAGCCAAACAGGGGCCAGAGAATCCCATGCCAATAATTAACATATTTGGGAGAGCGTTTCCTCAAATGCCCTATTAGGAGTGAAATAAATCTGGACATGAGCCCTGACAGGACTGGGGTCCCTAAGGGAGGGAGGGGTCTCAAGGAGGAGGTCAAGGAAGGCTAGTAGATGGCAGGTAATGGATAAGGTATGTTGGGGATGTGAACAGGTATGGTAATCAGGAAATAATAATTATATTAAGATAGTGGTGAACATAGCTATGATAGGAGCATTAAGAAGAAATGTTCAATCCACATGGCTAGGATGCCGCAGGGATTTAAATACTTGCCTCATGTTTTTAATCAGATGTTAAAGGTAGATTTGGAAGGTGCACCAGAGATGCTAGAGAGTAATGGTGGATTATTGTTTGTCAGGTTGGAGGCGGGTGATTAGTGGGGTGCCTCAGGGATCTGTGTTGGGTCCACAGTTGTTTATAATATGTATCAATGATCTGGATGATGGTGTGGGAAATTGAATTAGTAAAAATGCTGATGATACTAAGATAGGTGGTGTTATGGATAATGAAGTAGATTTTCAAAGTCTACAGAGAGATTTGGGCCAGTTGGAAGAGTGGGCTAAGAGATGGCAGATGGAGTTTAATGCTGATAAGTGTGAGGTGCTACATCTTGGCAGGACAAAATCAAAATAGGACGTACATGGTAAATGGTAGTGAATTGAGAAATGCAGTTGAACAGAGGGATCTGGGAATAACTGTGCATAGTTCCCTGAAGATGGAATCTCACATAGATAGGGTGGCAAAGAAGGCTTTTGGTGTGCTGGCCTTATTAAATCAGTACATTGAGTATAGAAGTTGGGATGTAATGTTAAAATTGTACAAGGCATTGGTGAGGCCGATTCTGGAGAAAAGCGTACAATTTTGGTCGCCAAATTATAGAAAAGCTGTGAACAAAATAGAGAGAGTACAGAGGAGAATTACTAGAATGTTGCCTGGGTTGCAGCAACTAAGTTACAGAGAAAGGTTGAATAAGTTAGGTTTATTCGTTGGAACGCAGAAGGTTAAAGGGGAACTTGATAAAGGTCTTTAAAATGATGAGAGGGATAGACAGCCTAAGGTGGATAAGCGTTTCCATTGATAGTAGGGAAGTTTCAAACAAGAGGACATGATTTGAGAATTAAGAGACAGAAATTTATGGGGTAGAATGAGGGGGGACTCATTTACTCAGAGAGTGGTAGCTGTGTGGAATGAGCTTCCAATGGAAGTGGTGGAGGCAGGTTTGATTTTATCATTTAAAATGGATTGGATAGGTGTATGGACGGGAAAAGAATGGAGGGTTATGGTCTGAGTGCGGGTAGTTGGGACTAGGTGGGAGTGAGTGTTTGGCATGGACTAGAGGGGCTGAGATGGTCTGTTTCCGTACTGTAATTGTTATATGATTATATGGTGTACCCTGAGAAAGTATTTGAAACAGTATGTGGATGATTTAATGGTTTGTTCCACAAGTAAGAAGCAATGTGAGTGAGACATTTTAATTTCTTGGAAAAGCTGGCACAGGAGGTCATAAAGTATCCAGGAAGAGGTGGCTGTTTTGTCAGTAGCAGGTAGAATATTCAGCACGTAGTATCCAAAGAAGTGAAAGCTGTAGCACAGGATCAAATTGAAGCAATAATTAAAGCTCCTAACCCTCAGACAGTAGGACAGATGGTGATGATTTTGGGAATGGCAGAATATAGTTTAGACTAGATTGGAGAGTCTGTTAAAATTGTGAAGTGATTAAGAAAAATAATGAAGGAAGTAGGACACACAAGTCTAAGGAATGTTTTACAGTCAGAGTCGTTGAATGAAGATGACAATGGTCTTGTTTGTGGATGTTTCTGGTTAAAGGGATCATAATAGCAAGTCTGCAAGGTTTGCAGTGGTGCGACAGGATGAATTAGAATTTAAGGTAATTAAATTGGAAGTTTGCCTGTAAACTTGCTCAGCTCAGTTGGCAGAAATTAGGGTTTTAAGAGCATGATTAGAAAGGGAAATCAAGGTGCAGATAATGCAGCCAGAACAACATCTGGAGGATGTTCAGGTATTACTACGCCTGAGGTAAGTTTGGATCTGGACCCCACAGAGGACATAATTCAAATGCAAGGTAAGGTAATCCAAGCAGAACTTAAAGGGCATGTGGATACTGAAGGATTATTGATAGTACCTACACCATTGCTGACCATTCTTATGACAGAAATACATGGGTTAGATTATTGCACAAGGGGGGAAGTTATAAGGAGGGTAAAAAGTATTGGTTTTGGTCACTTTACTTGAAGGTGTCGGTGGACCACGTTTCATCCCAATATGAGGTATGTGATCTAAACAAGATTATGACAATGTCAGAAAGGGAATAACAATGCCTATAGGTCACATTCCTGTGCCTGAAGGGCCATTTAGGCACCTGGTGATAGACTATGTGGACATAATAAAGAAGGTAAGAGGAAAAAGGTATATGCTAGTAGTGATTGAGCAGGTGTGTAGAGGCAGTACTGTCCAAAGATTTAGATGCAAGGACTGTAATAATGTTTCTGATGAATGAGGTACTCAAGGTTTGGTGGGCCTACAGAAATCATAATGATAACGTATTGGTTTTCATTCAGTGAGTAGTCAAGCTGGTGCTACAGTCTTTAGAGTAAAACAAAGATTTGGGTATGTGTATCATCTGTACACATGGCATGGTGGAAAGAATAAATGGTACATTGAAGGCTAAGATTAAGATTTGTGTAACTACAAAGTTGAATTCGATCGATGCCCTGCCATTGGCACTGATGAGTTGTCGCATGCAAACTAACCAAATAACCCACATAACACCACATGAGATGCTTACTGGCTGACCCATGCAGGTGAGTCAATGGAGAAGTCCCAATAAGGGACCGAGTTTGGAACAGTTAGAGGTAAAATTTAAGCAGTGTATGCAACAGTTAATTATGATGCACAAGTCTATTTATGCACAGACAACGCAAAAGCAGTTGAAGGTGAACCAGGAGGAAGGATCCTTTAAACCTGAAGACAAGGTGTATGCATGAGCTTTCCGGATCACCCACCGCTGTTCAGGTGGAAGATTGATCTACCTGATACCATCTCAATCTGTACATGAGGGCTGTCCCACAGATATGACTCGATAATAGCCCTGAGGTAAGTGAACAGGAGGACAAAGAAGTGAGGGAAGAGCAGAGCTTTAATAAGATAATAAGTGAGGTTTTTGGAGACATTAGTGACTCTAAGAATGGTGTAAATAAGGTCAGAATAAGGGGGTGTATGTGTTTTGGTTTGGGGAACAATGCTTCACCTTCATACCTAATAATACTAGCCCAGAGGGGTTTTTCACTAAAGCAATGGATAGATTGAGAATTTTGAAGAAAGAGAACGAGCAGAGTGTGGGTTTTGGAAATGATGTGTTTAATTGGCTGGGGGAAATTAGGCAGTTGGGGATCATGGCTGATTAAGATAGGGGTGAAAATTGGAGTTGCATTGCTGGGGGTTATTGTGGTGCTATGTTGTGTCTTACCCTGTGTTAAGTTTTTTCTAGTTAGAGCCACTGCCAAGCAGCTTTCGTTGATCCAGGATAAAGGTTTCCTCTAAGAAGCAGACACGGAGGATAGAATACTACGATGATGTGCAGAACATGCCAGAGATGTTGAACTATAGATTGTGTGGAGAACTGGGTCTTTTTCCCCACCCTAGTAGAAAGGGGGGTGGGTTTTTGGCTCAGGTATCCAGGTTTTTAGAGAAAGAACACTATAAAACTCAGCATTACAAATTTAAGGTCCCTGAAATTGGTCGTAGTTTAATTTGACAACCAAGATGTGGAGCTTATGGTGTTCTTTTTCTATGAGACTTAAGTAGTCTCAAAGGGGGGATATATAGTAGATATTATTTTCTGTATTAAATGTATCTTATATAATCTGTATTTGAAAGTAGTTTAAGAAGTGTGGCCGTTCTCAGGTTACAGGTCATTTGGTCAGTCATAGACCACATGCTTTTTCACAGGAGACATTCTGTGAAACAAAGGGCTCAGCATTTACGACTGGCAATTGTAGCAAGGCATCTCTAGCAAGGCATCTCAGGATCTGTGAGCTATGTTTAAATTATACTTATGTTGAGATAAGAGGGAAACAGATAAGATGAGTAGAAGTTCCTGGAGTGGGGGGTATGTGATCTTTGTATGTTGGCTTTCTTTTGTTTATACAAACTAAGGGAATTAAGGTTTTAAGAAAGAGATGGTGGTCTAGAAATGTACCAATCTTTGAATAATGTTGTCAGTGTGAATCCAAGGTAGTAAAGAGGCCCCATGGAATGTCTCTCCCCAGAGAAGGGGGATCCCTACAAGGAGGGGGAGGGAAGTGTAAGATAGCCAAGAGACAATTATCGTTTGTCACCTGGGACAGTTTTATGATCCTGGCTATAGGAGATGTGGGTTTGCAAAGAGAGTGAATTCCTATTTTAAAGTGTGTAACGTAAGATAATGTTAGTTTAAATATGATTTATAAAGAAGATCATCTGTGATATATATATTGTCCTTTAATTAGGGAAATATATATGGTATTTTTATTTTACATTAGATCTTTGTGTTTGAATCTGTAGTTTGAGAAGTTACATTATTTCCCAAGATGTATAGGTTTAATTGGAGCAATGTCTTGTATATACAAATTGTGTAATCACTTTATCTTTAGTATTTTGAGAAGTGGGTTCTGGGAAGTATCTATTTTTTGTGAGTTTCACTTTGTTGGAATGAAATCTGAACAAAGGAGTTACACGCACATGGCAAAGAAAGGAAGAAGCCACGAGGCTAGCAAGGGGCCATAAAGGGGAGTCATGTGACTTATGACTGTGGTTATTGTGGAAAAGTACTGGTAAGAAGGGCATAAGAGGAAGCGAGTGATTGGCTGGAAATAAGGGAATGTTAGCAAATTATTGGATATGGAAATGTAACAGGGGTGGGGCATGCTGATTTGAAAATGGTATAAGAAGCAACGATCCTTTGTCTTGAGGAGAGTGCGGGAGAAAGCTCCACGTGATTTGATGTGTGGAAAAGTAGTAGCCTTTATTTGCAAATAAAGTTTAAACTTCTTGAAGAATTCTCCACGTGATCTGAATTCATTTGAGCATCGGAAAACCACAACACTTACACTGGGCATCAACTATCTAGAGATGTTGGGGACCTTTTATGGTTTAAAAGCATATGTATCTAATATGCAGCACTTGCATGTTCGGTTACAAATTGACAATACTACGGTGGTGGCTTATATTAACCATATGGGCGGCATAAAATGATTATCATGCAACAAATTGGTCAACGTGATTTGGCAATGGTGTGTCGAAAGACATATTTGGCTATCAGCTACTTATTTACCAGGTAAGCTAAACATAGTGGCAGACATCAGGTCACGCAAATTTAATGATAACATCGAATGGATGTTAAACCCTAAAGCATTTGCTAAAGTTATTAAGCAATATGGAACGCCAGATATCGATTTATTTGCATCAAGACTAAATCACCAGTTACCTATGTATGTCGCTTGGGAACCAGACCCAGAGGCAGCAGCGGTAGATGCCTTCACTCTGGATTGGGGAAATTTCTTCTTCTATGCTTTCCCTCCCTTCTGCCTCATCAGTCGGGTACTTCGCAAAATACAGATGGACTCTGCTTCTGGAATGTTGATGGTGCCCGACTGGCATACACAGCCATGGTTCCCAGTTCTACATGACATGGTGGTTGAATCACCTATGGTCTTCCCCAGTGACCCAGGATTATTAACTAACCCAGTATCAGGCATAAGCCACCCATGCCATGAAAAAATTAAACTCCTGGGTTGCAGGTTTTGAATAGACCTCACCTGGAACTGGGATTGTCCGAACGAACCATCACCACCATGTCGGCATCCCTGCGAACATCCACCAGGAGGCAGTATTTAACCACCATAACAAAATGGGAGAAGTACTGCCAGGAAACAGGGACAACATATGAAACTACCACAGCCACCAACGTACAGGAGTTCCTGGACCATCTACACCATGATGAGGGGATCAGTTACAGTGCCATCAACACAGCACGAAGTGCCCTTTCTGCTTATCTAAAACCAGCAGGACCACAGGCAATGGGATCCCATCCACTGGTGGCAAGACTGATGTGATGAAGGGCATTTATAATACCAAGCCCCCTTGTGAAACAAAGCAGGCCAGGAACAGCTAATCCACTGGTGGTATTCCAGGCCTACCCACCAGCGCCACGGTTGTGTGTCGTGACCCATCTACAACAATACATAGACACAACCCACGATATCAGAGGGAGTGAAAAAGCCTTATGGGTCAGCCACAAAAAACCTCATGGCCGGGTAACGAGCCAAACCATTTCACGATGGCTCAAACAGGTACTGAAGGCTGCCGGAATAGACACTAATACGTTTAAATCTCATTCCACTAGGGCAGCATCTACATCAGCGGCCAAGAGAATGGACGTACCGGTTGACCATATTCTCAATACAGCAGGATGGTCGAGGGAAACGACATTCAGAACTTTTTATAATAAGCCGTTGATGAAGTATGATTTATTTGCAGACAGAATATTACAAGCTGCAAATATTTAATTTAAGCCCGGGGGAGCAATTTAATTTTTTGTTATTGTTAATAAATACCTTTTGTTTCTTGGAAACAGATTCATTGGTTGATTACGATAACACTTCCTCCCTCAAGAACTTCGGCAGTGAGTGAAATAAACTGTTACACGGTTTGAAATCACAGAGCTTTGAAATCTTCACGTAGTCACTCACGTGACTCCGAAGTAAAATAGTAAGATTAAACGAGAATTTACCAGTTTGAAGTTTGATCTGTATTTTATGAGGAGTTACGATGAGGGATTACGTGCCCTCCGCTCCCACCCTCATTATATGGATAAAACTAATAAACTGATGTCTCCTTGTCTTTACTATGTTACTTCAAATAACTGTGTCTATCTGTGATTCCACACCGCTGCTTGGAAGTATGCCGCGCCTGCGCACTGAGCGGGTTCTTCACGTAATCCCTCATCGTAACTCCTCACAAAATACAGATCAAACTTCAAACTGGTAAATTCTCGTTTAATCTTACTATTTTATGTTATTAACCATAAAACCTTGGAGGACATTATACAACATTTGAAATCCTCCTCCTGCTGCCTCGATATTCTACCAACAGGCCTTTTCAAAGGTGTATCAAACTGCATGACCTCAGACCTTCTACAGATTGTAAACACGTCCCTTCTCTCAGGTGTCTTCCCACAGGCCCTGAAAACTGCTGTTATCAAGCCTCTCTTAAAAAAGAACAACTTAGACACTTCACTACTGAACAATTACAGACCAATATTAAACCTCCCATTTCTCAGTAAAATCATTGAAAAAGCTGTTTTTAAGCAGCTGAACAATTTCATGTTAATGAACAGCTGTTTTGATGTCTTCCAGTCAGGATTTAGACCACACCATAGCACCGAGACGGCTCTTGTTAAGGTCTTCAATGACATTCACTTAAACACAGACAATGGCAAAATTTCAGTCTTACTATTACTAGATCTCAGTGCTGCATTCGACACAGTCGATCATAACAGTCGATAATTACTAGACCGTCTGGAAAACTGGGTGGGACTTTCGGGCATAGCATTAAAATGGTTTGAATCCTACTTGAAGGACAGGGACTACTTTGTGTCTATAGGTAATTACACATCTGAACGTGCAAAAATTACATGTGGAGTTCCCCAGGGCTCCATTCTGGGGCCTCTTCTGTTTAACATCTACATGCTTCCACTGGCTCAGATCATGAAAAACATCAAAATATGTTATCATAGTTACGCAGACGACACACAAATCTACATAACAATATCACCAGGAGACTATAGTCCAATACAAGCACTGAGTAGATGCATTGAGCAAATCAACGATTGGATGAACCAGAATTTTCTCCAATTAAACAAAAATAAAACTGAAATAATTGTTTTTGGAGCCAAGGAAGAACGATTAAAAGTTAGCACCCAGCTTCAAATGGTAATGCTAAAAAACAACAAACCAAGCCAGAAACTTAGGAGTAGTCATGGACTCAGACCTGAACTCCAACAGCCACATAAAAACAGTCATAAAGTCAGCCTACTATCACCTAAAGAATATATCAAGGATTAAAAGACTTATGTCTCAGCAGGATTTGGAAAAACTTGTCCATGCATTTATCTTCAGCAGGCTCGACTACTGTAACAGTGTCTTTACAGGTCTCCCTAAAAAGTCGATCAGACAGCTGCAGTTAATTCAGAACACTGCTGCTCGAGTCCTCACTAAGACCAAAAAGGTAGATCACATTACTCCAGTTCTGAGGTCTTTACACTGGCTTCCTGTCTGTCAAAGAATTGATTTCAAAATACTACTGTTGGTTTACAAAGCACTGAATGGTTTAGGGCCAAAATACATTTCTGATCTTCTGCTTAGCTACGAACCACCCAGACCTCTCAGATCGTCTGGGACAGGTCTGCTCTGTGTCCCCAGAGTCAGAACTAAACATGGAGAGGCAGCATTTAGTTTTTATGCACCACATATCTGGAACAAACTTTCAGAAAACTGCAGGTCTGCTGCAACTCTCAGCTCTTTTAAATCTAGACTGAAGACTTTTCTGTTTGCCGCTGCCTTTCAGTAAACAATACAATTTATTAATTACCTATACTGCACTGTAACTTCTATTCCTGGTTTTATTCTATTTTAAATATTTTATTTGATTGCTTTTAATTTTGTAATTATTTTAGGCAATGCAAGGCAAGGCAACTTTATTTAAATAGCACATTTCATACACGAGGCAGACTCAAAGTGCTTCACATAAAAACATGTCATACAATAAAATGAAATAATAAAATGAAATAAAATAGAAGAATTAAAAGAAAAGAAAAATTAAAAATGCATTATAAAAAGTGCAAAAGTTAAAAGTGCAATGTAGTTAAGATTTAGCTGAAAGCTAAAGTAAACATAAAAGTTATCAGTCTTGTTTTTAAAGTGGTCAAAGTTGAGACAAGTCTTAAATCTTCAGGAAGTTTATTCCAGCTATTTGTTGCACAGTAACTAAATCCTGCTTTCCCATGTTTTGTATTTACTCTGGGAATCACTAACAGATTGGTCTCAGAAGATCTTAGAAAGATCTAGAAGGCTTATATAGTGGAAGCATGTCAGTGATATACTTTGGTCCTAAACCATGTAGTGATTTATAGGTGAGCAGCAGGATTTTGAAATCAATTCTCTGACATACAGGGAGCCAATGTAAGGATTTAAGAATTGGTGTAATGTGTTCAAATTTTTTGGTCCTTGTTAGAACTCTAGCAACAGCGTTCTGAACAAGCTGTAGCTGCCTGACAGTTTTTTTTTGGAAGACCTGCAAGGAGACCGTTACAATAATCTAGCCTACTATTAATAAAGGCATGTACAAGTTTTTCTAAGTCTTGAGCTGACATGAGTCCTCTTAATCTTGCTACGTTTTTGAGGTGATAGTAGGCCGATTTTGTTACTGATTTGATGTGATTGTCGAAATGTAAATCTGAATCCATAATGACCCCAAGGTTTCTGGCTTTGTTTGAAGTTTTCAGGGACAGAGAGTGTAGGTGTTGGGTTACTTTAAGCCTTTCTTTTTTAGCACCAAAAACAATTATCTCCGTTTTGTCCTTATTTAGTTGGAGGAAATTTTGGCACATCCAGTCTTTGACTTGCTCAATGCACTGGCACAGCAGATCTATGGGGCGATAGTCATTTGGTGATAGCTCTACATATATTTGAGTGTCATCGGCATAGCAGTGGTGGTCAATATTATTATTTCGCATGATTTGCCCTAGTGGGAGCATGTAGATGTTGAATAAAGAGGGCCCTAAGATCGAACCTTGCGGGACTCCACACGTCACATTGGTTGGTTCTGATACAAAGTCGCCAATGGAAACAAAATAGTTCCCATCTTGTAGATATGACCTGAACCAACTTAAGACTGTGCCTGAAATCCCCACCCATTTTTCCAACCTGTCCAAAAGTACTGAGTGATCAACAGTGTCGAATGCAGCACTGAGGTCTAATAGCATTAATATTGAAACTTTGCCAGAGTCTGTGTTAAGACGGATGTCGTTTACAACTTTAATAAGGATGGTCTCGGTGCTATGAAGAGGTCGAAATCCTGACTGGAAGTTGTCGTAGCAGCCAGTTGAAGCCAGGAAGTGATTAAGTTGCTGGAGGACAACTTTCTCAATGATTTTACTTATGAAAGATAGGTTTGATATTGGTCTATAGTTGTTAATAATAGAGGCATCTAGGCTCCGCTTTTTTAAAAGAGGTTTAATAACTGCAGTTTTCAAGGCTTTTGGGAAATTGCCTGATTGAAGAAAGCTGTTAACTATTTGCAGTATGTCTATTGCTAGGCAGTCAAAAACATTCTTAAAGAAGTTGGTAGGTAAAGCATCAAGGCAGCAGGTGGATGGCCTTAGTTGTGTCACCGTTTCCACAAGAGTTTTAGAGTCTATGTCATTAAAACATGTCATCATTGCCACGTTACTTTTGCCTAAACAGGGTGGTGATCCAACATTTTTGTTTGAAGCGGAGATATTGATGGCACGTCTGATGCCTTCAATTTTATCAGTATAAAAGAATGCAAACTCATTGCATTTCTGCGTGGAATGGAGTTCAGGTGGTAATTGTGTTGGGGGATTGGTCAGTCTGTCAACAGTTGCAAATAGGGTTTTTGCCTTATTAGTGTTGTTGTTAATGATATTGGAGAAAAATGTTTCTCTGGCACTTTTTAAGTCTAAATTGTAGGCACGGAGGCTCTCTTTATTGATGTCATGGTGAATATGAAGTTTTGTTTTCCGCCAGATGTGTTCAGCTTTCCGGCATTCTCTTTTCTGGGCTGTTACAAAAGCAGCTTTTCTCCAGGGTGCCTTTTGCTTACCAGAAATCATTTTAACCGTAACAGGTGCAATGACATCTATAACTTTCACAATTTTGGAATTAAAGTTATCTACAAGATCATCAGCAGAACATGGGTTTAGAGGTGGTAAGAAGGAGATGGCATTTTTAAAGAGTACATTAGAATGTTCATTTATATACCGTTTTTTGACAGTATTTGATTTTGTCTGTATGTAGGGAATAAAAGATATATTAAAGAAAACACAGAAGTGGTCAGACAATGGAGGATCAGTCATGAAAATATCAGAAACATTGAGACCCTTTGTGATAATCAAGTCCAGGGTGTGCCCATTACAATGAGTAGCCTCTTTCACATGTTGAGACAGTTCAAATGTGTCTAAAATAGTAAAACATTATTTTGCACCCTTGTCATTAAAATCATCAGTATGAAAATAAAAATCACCGGTTATAACTAGACAGTCAAAGTCAGCGGAGATGCTAGACAATAATGCTGTAAAGTCATCGAAAAAATTTGCATAATATTTAGGTGGCCTGTAAATAATTAATAGGAGAACTCTGGGGGAACATTTCAATACAACACAAAGGTATTCGAATGATGGAAAATCACCAAGTGACATCTGTTTCCCCTGAAATACATTTTTACATATAGCAGCAACCCCTCCACCTCTTTTTCCAGATCTACATACATCAAAAAAGTTATAGTTGGGAGGAGCTGTCTCGATCAGAATGGTTGCACTGTTATTTTGTTCTAGCCATGTTTCAGTTAAAAACATAAAATCCAGTTTAGAGGTGGTAATAAAATCGTTGACTAAAAATGATTTGTTATTAAGAGACCTAACATTAAGCAGACCCATCCTGATGGTATTATTGATAGGCTTTATGGTTGGTTTTGGTTTGGAGGTAATAGGTATTAGGCTTGTTAGGTTAGCAGTGTGTCTAAGTTTCCCTTTGTTTCCCAATGTTTTATCTGAATAATCTAATAATCGTTTTACATCTAAATGTCATTTTATATGTGTTTCTTTCCAATGCTTTTAATGTTTTATGTAAAGCACTTTGAATTACCTTGTTGTTGAAAGGTGCTATACAAATAAACTTGCCTTGCCTTGCTTTGACAAAGGGATCAGACAACAAAGTTAATAAAGTAAGGCTGTGATTAACAGTCAAAAGGGTTTGCCAGTATAAACTCATCCCTGCAAAGACTAGATTTGCTGCATTCCAACTGGATGTCTGGTGGTGATAAGGTGCTACATTGTGGTGAGAAAGACTATGAAAAGTTTTGGTGCAACAATGTGGCCTTGTTCGGACATCGCTCTCCATGGATTGCTTCTGTTTGTGAACACATCGGATAGATCCATGGCTTGTGTGTCACTGTGGGGCAAATGCAGGCTACATATTTTACTTCAGAGTCATGTGAGTGACTACGTGAAGATCCCGCCAGCACGCATGCGCTACATATCGTCTCACCAGCGACGGGCGGGGGAAGAGCTCTCCCGCGGCAAATTTGAAAAAACGGACCAACAGGTAAGACATTTTATTCTAAGGTCGTATCTCTTCCCCTTGTTGTGCTTTGTGTTGTAGCACTATGGACAAGGGGAAGAAAAATGGGTCGCGTCTCGTATGGCTGCGGGGGACTGTGAACGTTCTGACAGCTGGGGGCGACCAGCGGCACATGGACCACACTCTCTGCGGTCCACAGTCAGACGTCAACTCTGCACAGCTGAGTCCAGCACCGCGAGCTGTACAGCCCGAACCAGCGCAGCGGGCTGGAGGCAAAGCTCAACAGGAGTCGATCCGGCCGATAGACTTAGACAAGTCCGACCAGCAGGATGCGCTGCCCGAGAGCAGTGGAAGTGACCGTCTGGAGCGGTTGCTACGATCCACAGTCACAGACGTCAACTCTGCACAGCTGAGCCCAGCACCATGAGCTGTACAGCCCGAACCAGCGCAGCGGGCTGGAGGCAAAGGCCAGCAGGTGTCGATCCGGCCGATATACTCAGACGAGTCCGGCCGGGAGGACGCACTCCTCAAGTGCAGCAGAGGTGCCGCCTCTCCCGCATGAAGCGGTTGATGGAGCAAATGCTCCAACGTGACTTGCTCCGGGAGAGGGAGCAAGCTCACTATGGGAGTCTTCGCACTCCCATAACAGCACCTTATCCAGGGCTATCCAATGCATCTCCCTCGACAGAGGAGAGCATTGCGGGCCAGGGCTGGGCTGGTCCTGAAGAAGGGGACGTAGCTGAAGAAAACGGCAGTGTGCTGGGGGTGCAGGATCCTAAGGAGCTACTGGGAGTGGTCACCAAATTTGCGGACCACCGCAATCAGGAGTACCATTGCAGACCATGCTGGTGGCCAGCATCGACTACCTGTACTTCCATCCTCTGCAGGAACAGGTAGTTAACGAAACTACGGAGAAGTATATGCCTCCTGTGAACTTCGTTAAAAGTGCCTGCAGTAAACAATGTGATCTGGGGGTACAGTGGGACTGGCATAAGAACCCAGGAGGTCAAACTACAGAAGATTCTAAAACGTCTGACAGCGGGCATAACATTGTTTGCTCGTTCAGTCGATGGTACAGAGATGACGGACACTCAGCAGGATACACTGGCATTGCTCCACAATAGCCAGTATGAAATCAATTGCTTGCGAAAGAGCGCAATAAAACCTACACTAAACCCCAAATTTGTAGGGTTGAGCAAAACAGCTGCAACACAACCACAGATACTGCTGTTTGGGGGGCGGGGGGGGGGGGGGGGGGGGGGGGGGGGGGGGGGGGGACTTGTCTAAACAAGTAAAAGAGCTCGACGAAGAGTTTAAAGCTGTTGGGCTCATGAGGGCGTCATCAGCAACGGGCAGACCACACACTTCAGACGGCAGCACCCCTATGCATCCACGAGCAGGCATCAACACCAGGACGCTGGTGAAAGCATGAAGTCCGTGCAGCAACCACAAAGATAGAAACATAGAAACATAGAAATTAGGTGCAGGAGTAGGCCATTCGGCCCTTCGAGCCTGCACCGCCATTCAATATGATCATGGCTGATCATCCAACTCAGTATCCCGTACCTGCCTTCTCTCCATACCCTCTGATCCCCTTAGCCACAAGGGCCACATCTAACTCCCTCTTAAATATAGCCAATGAACTGGCCTCGACTACCTTCTGTGGCAGGGAGTTCCAGAGATTCACTACTCTCTGTGTGAAAAAAGTTCTTCTCATCTCGGTTTTAAAGGATTTCCCCCTTATCCTTAAGCTGTGACCCCTTGTCCTGGACTTCCCCAACATCGGGAGCAATGTTCCTGCATCTAGCCTGTCCAACCCCTTAAGAATTTTGTAAGTTTCTATAAGATCCCCTCTCAATCTCCTAAATTCTAGAGAGTATAAACCAAGTCTATCCAGTCTTTCTTCATAAGACAGTCCTGACATCCCAGGAATCAGTCTGGTGAACCTTCTCTGCACTCCCTCTATGGCAATAATGTCCTTCCTCAGATTTGGAGACCAAAACTGTACGCAATGCCCCAGGTGTGGTCTCACCAAGACCCTGTACAACTGCAGTAGAACCTCCCTGCTCCTCTACTCAAATCCTTTTGCTATGAAAGCTAACATACCATTCGCTTTCTTCACTGCCTGCTGCACCTGCATGCCCACTTTCAATGACTGGTGTACCATGACACCCAGGTCTCGCTGCATCTCCCCTTTTCCTAGTCGGCCACCATTTAGATAATAGTCTGCTTTCATGTTTTTGCCACCAAAATGGATAACCTCACATTTATCCACATTATACTGCATCTGCCAAACATTTGCCCACTCACCCAGCCTATCCAAGTCACCTTGCAGTCTCCTAGCATCCTCCTCACAGCTAACACTGCCCCCCAGCTTAGTGTCATCCGCAAACTTGGAGATATTGCCTTCAATTCCCTCATCCAGATCATTAATATATATTGTAAATAGCTGGGGTCCCAGCACTGAGCCTTGCAGTACCCCACTAGTCACTGCCTGCCATTGTGAAAAGGACCCGTTTACTCCTACTCTTTGCTTCCTGTTTGCCAGCCAGTTCTCTATCCACATCAATACTGAACCCCCAATGCCGTGTGCTTTAAGTTTGTAAACTAATCTCTTATGTGGGACCTTGTCGAAAGCCTTCTGGAAGTCCAGATACACCACATCCACTGGTTCTCCCCTATCCACGCTACTAGTTACATCCTCGAAAAATTCTATAAGATTCGTCAGACATGATTTACCTTTTGTAAATCCATGCTGACTTTGTCCAATGATTTCACCACTTTCCAAATGTGCTGCTATCCCATCTTTAATAACTGACTCTAGCAGTTTCCCCACTACCGATGTTAGACTAACTGGTCTGTAATTCCCCGTTTTCTCTCTCCCTCCCTTCTTAAAAAGTGGTGTTACGTTTGCTACCCGCCAATCCTCAGGAACTACTCCAGAATCTAAAGAGTTTTGAAAGATTATTACTAACGCATCCACTATTTCTGGAGCTACTTCCTTAAGTACTCTGGGATGCAGCCTATCTGGCCCTGGGGATTTATCGGCCTTTAATCCATTTAATTTACCCAACACCACTTCCCGGCTAACCTGGATTTCACTCAATTCCTCCAACTCCTTTGACCCGCGGCCCCCTGCTATTTCCGGCAGATTATTTATGTCTTCCTTAGTGAAGACAGAACCAAAGTAGTTATTCAATTGGTCCGCCATATCCTTGTTCCCCATGATCAACTCACCCGTTTCTGACTGCAAGGGACCTACATTTGTTTTAACTAATCTCTTTCTTTTCACATATCTATAAAAACTTTTGCAGTCAGTTTTTATGTTCCCTGCCAGTTTTCTTTCATAATCTATTTTTCCTTTCCTAATTAAGCCCTTTGTCCTCCTCTGCTGGTCTCTGAATTTCTCCCAGCCCTCCGGTATGCTGCTTTTTCTGGCTAATTTGTACGCATCATCCTTCGCTTTGATACTATCCCTGATTTCCCTTGTTATCCACGGATGCACTACCTTCCCTGATTTACTATTTTGCCAAACTGGGATGAACAATTTTTGTAGTTCATCCATGCAGTCTTTAAATGTCTTCCATTGCATATCCACCGTCAACCCTTTTAGAATTAATTGCCAGTCAATCTTGGCCAATTCACGTCTCATACCCTCAAAGTTACCTTTCTTTAAGTTCAGAACCATTGTTTCTGAATTAACAATGTCACTCTCCATCCTAATGAAGAACTGAACCATATTATGGTCACTCTTGCCCAAGGGGGCACGTACAACAAGACTGCTAACTAACCCTTCCTCATTACTCAATACCCAGTCTAAAATAGCCTGCTCTCTCGTTGGTTCCTCTACATGTTGATTTAGATAACTATCCCGCATACATTCCAAAAAATCCTCTTCCTCAGCACCCCTGCCAATTTGATTCACCCAATCTATATGTAGATTGAAGTCACCCATTATAACAGTTTTGCCTTTGTCGCACGCATTTCTAATTTCCTGTTTGATACCATCTCCAACTTCACTACTACTGTTAGGTGGCCTGTACACAACACCCACCAGCGTTTTCTGCCCCTTAGTGTTTCGCAGCTCTACCCATACCGATTCCACATCCTGCAAACTAATGTCCTTCCTTTCCATTGCGTTAATCTCCTCTCTAATCAGCAACGCTACCCCACCTCCTTTTCCTTTCTCTCTATCCCTCCTGAATATTGAATATCCCTGGATGTTCAGCTCCCAGCCTTGGTCACCCTGGAGCCATGTCTCCGTGATCCCAGCTATATCATAGTCATTAATAGCTATCTGCACATTCAACTCATCCACCTTATTACCAATGCTCCTTGCATTGAGACACAAAGCCTTCAGGCTTGTTTTTACAACACTCTTACCCCTTATACAATTTTGTTGAAATGTGGCCCTTTTTGATTTTTGCCCTGGATTTTCCGGCCTGCCACTTTTACTTATCACCTTGCTACCTATTGCTTCTACCCTCATTTTACACCCCTCTGTCTCTACGCTCACACATTTAAGAAACCCTTTCCCTTTAACTCCATCCTCCACTAGCCCATTCGACACCCCACCCCCCTTATTCAGTTTAAAACCACCCGTGTAGCAGTGGCAAACCTGCCTGCCAGAATGCTGGTCCCACACCTGTTAAGATGCAATCCGTCCCTTTTGTACAGTTCCCCCTTACCCCAAAACAGATCCCAGTGATCTAAGAATCTAAATCCCTGCCCCGTGCACCAGTTCCTCAGCCACACGTTCAGGTCCCGTATCTCCCTGTTCCTGCTCTCGCCAACACGAGGAACTGGAAGCAAACCGGAGATAACAACCCTGGAGGTCCTGCTTTTCAGCATTTTTCCGAGCTCTCTAAAGTCACGCTGCAGAATATTCATCCCCTTCTTTCCGACATCGTTTGTGCCGACATGCACTACCACTTCCGGATGTTCACCTTCGCCCTTGAGGATTTTCTGCACTCTGTCCGTGACATCCTGGATCCTGGCACCAGGAAGGCAGCACACCATCCTCGCATCCCGTCTGTTGCCGCAGAAACCCCTGTCCGTACCTCTCACAATGGAGTCTCCTACTACAATGGCGTTCCCTGCCTTAGGCCTTTTTGGTTTTGGCTCAGCAGCCCTATTCGCATCACAAGCCAGTCCGCCGCCCAGTGTAAACACCTCTTCTGTCCCGACAGCTTCTAAGTGAGTGAACCTGTTCACAAGAGGTACAACACCCGGGGACGTTGGCATTCCATGCTTCCCTCCCGTTCTCACTGTCTCCCACCTTCTCTCTTCCAGTACCTTAGGTGTAACAATCGTACTGTAAGACTTGTCGAGGAACGACTCAGTTTCTCGGACGAACCGGAGGTCATCCACTTGCTTCTCCAGTTCCCCAACACGGCCCTTCAGGAGCTCTACCTGGATGCACTTTTCGCATTTGTAGCAGCCAGAGGCACCAGCGGTGTCCTTGACCTCCCACATACTGCAAGCATCGCACTGAATCAGCTTGCCTGACATCTCCTTCTTTCGTCTCTACGTCTCAAGCGTATTGCGTGGTCTCCTCTCCTCAGCCTCCTCTCCGAAGACTCTCGAGCCAAAGACTCACACTTTTCTCACAGGGCACTTCCCTCACAAGGCCGCTCACTCACTGCCGCTCCCTAAGAGCAGTCTTTTTAGATCCTTTTTAGATCCTTTTCAGATCCTTTTTAGGCCAAGGCCCAGAGAGACCCTCATGGAAAATGTGCTAACCCCGCACTCCAGTGCCTCATCTGCAGAAGAGGCAGAAGCTGAAGAAGTGAACATACCACCGGCAACCATGGAGGTAGGTGGATCTGGTTCCTTCCAGAACACAAAAGGTGTAGGACCTGTACTAACAGGGGGGAACGTGACATTTGTTTTGGGAAGCATGGAGGTTTATTACCACTGTGGAAACATTGTTACTGCAAACAATTAGTTTCAGAGGGATACTTCATGGCATGCATTGATCTAAAAGATGCATGCTATTCAGTGCCCATACATAGGGATCATCGTCGATACCAAAAATTTAACTGGATGGGGCAACTATGGCAGTATATAGCGGTACCTAATGTTTTAAACTTCAGCCCCAAGACTGTTCACCAAGATATTAAAACCGGCCTTGGCAATACTTAGGAAACAAAACATATTGTCAGGGCATATCTTGATGATATATTAATTATGGGGAAAACCCTGGAACTAGCTAAATCAGCAGTTTTAGCTACCAAACATTTGATTGAAACTCTGGGGTTCATCATCCATCCAGATAAATCTACATTGACGCCATCCACAACTATGGACTATCTGGGATTCACAATTAACATTATCCACATGTCTGTAACATTGCCAAAGAGTAAAGCAGCAGACTTGGTGGAAGCCTGCAACAAAATTAATTGTTGCAAATAAACCATCTATTCGACAGGTGGCAAGAGTAATTGGGAAACTAGTAGCAGCATTTCCTGCTACTCAGTTTGGACCTTTGCATTATCAAAGTTTAAAAAGGGCAAAGGTGCAAGCGCTAAAACACCATGCAGGTCACTTTGATCGACCTATGCAGTTACCAGCCAAAGCAATTTCGGAGTTACAATGGTGGAAGGGAAATATTTGGCATAGTTCCAGCCCCGACATTATTAGTAACCGATCATTCACATTACAGACGGAGGTCAGCGCTCATGGCTGAGGAGCTACTAACACTATATCCAGAACTGGTGGTAGATGGAACATCAGGAATCATCATTACTAAAACCACTGGGTATAAATTATTTAGAGATGTTGGGTGCGTTTCATGGGCTAAAAGCCTACTGTTCACAATGCACCATCTGCATGTCCGCCTACAAATTGATAACACCACAGTGGTGGCAGATATTAATCATAGGGGTGGAATAAAACCGATATCATGGGTCAATCTGGCCAATACAATCTGGCAATGGTGTGTTAACATACATATTTGGCTATCAGCAACTTACCTACCAGGTAAGCTCAATACAGTGGCACACACCAGGTCATGAAAATTTAATGACAGTTGGACCACAAAATATTTGCTGATATTACAATATGATATGATACACCAGATATCGATCTATTTGCATCTAGACTCAATCACCAGTTACCAACATATGTCGCTTGGGAACCAGACCTGGGGCAGCAGCAATGGACACTTTCTCGCTGAATTGGGGAAAATTGTTTTCTATGCTTTTCCCCCCTACTGCCTCATCAGTCGGGTCCTACGCAAAATACATGTGGACTCAGCATCAGGTGTCTTGGAAGTACCCGACTGGCCTACACAGCCATGGTTCCCTATGGTCCTTGACATGGTCTCTGAACCATATATGTCCATCATGCTAGATCTGGGCTGACGGACAGGACCATGAACATGATCACGGCGGCCTATCGAGAGTCAACAAAAAAAGCAGTACCTCTCCAGCATTAGAATATGGGAGTCGTATTGCTCAAGGACTGGTGTAGCGTTTAATACAGCTACAATCACCAATGTCCTGGAATTCCTGTCCAGCCTTCATATTGATGAAGGACTGAGCTGCAGCGCTATCAATTGCGCTAGGAGTGCCCAGTCAGCTTACTGGTGGCAGGCACCACGCCAACTCTCCATGGGATCTCACCCTCTAGTTGCCAAATTTATGAGGGTTATTTACAACACTAACCCTCCTGGAGCGAGGTACTCCCAGATCTGGGACATCAGTGTTGTACTAACATTGCTAAGGGGTTGGTCACCAGCAATGTCCCTGTCCATGGATAAGCTCACATTAAAAACAGTTATGCTGATGGCACTGGTCTCAGCTCAAAGGGTCCAGTCTCTACATAAACTGAGACTGGACAATATGATGATATCTACAGAAAAGATAAACTTCGCATCTTGGAGCTGGTTAAACAAAATAGACCAGGAACATCAGGACAGAATTGGAATTCCAGGCATACCCATCTGACACCCGACTGTGTGTATCATTCACCTTCTACTATACCTTAACACTACTAAAATTATTAAGAGGCAGTGAATTGGTGCTATGGGTCAACTATAAACAGCCTCATGGCCGGGTATCAGAACAGACCATCTCTAGATGGGTCAGACAGGTTTTGGGAGCTGCTGGGTTGGATACTGACATTTTTTAATCTCATTCCTCAAGGGCAGCAGCAACATCGGCAGCTAGAGATATGGAAGTGCCTATGGACCATATCCTGGCAACAGCAGGATGGTCCAGAGAAAAGACCTTCCAACTCTTTTGTAATAAGCCAATAACCAAACCTGTGGTGTTGCAGAATCAATTTTGAATTCTGTAATATATTTAGCCCAAGGGAGCATTAATTTTGTTAATATAAATTGTTATTGTTTGAATTTGATTCATGTCTGAATACGATAACATACTTCCTCCCTTGGATGACTTCGGCAGTGAGTGAAGCATGGATTTGTTCCACGGCATGAAATAACAGATCTGTAAAATCTTCACGTAGTCACTTACGTGACTCCGAAGTAAAATAGTAATATTAAACGAGAACTTACCAGTTTGAAGTTTGATCTTTATTTTATGAGGAGTTACGTCGAGGGAATACGTGCCCTCTACACCCATCCTCTATCATAAAGGTCAACTGTTATCCTAGTTATTCTTATCTTACTATGTTTCTTTCACATACTATTACTGTGATTTCACACCGCTGCTTTGACGAAAACGCGCATGCGTGCTGGCGGGGTCTTCACGTAATCCCTCGACGTAACTCCTCATAAAATAAAGATCAAACTTCAAACTGGTAAGTTCTCATTTAATCTTACTATTAATTTCTGTAAACACCTAGGGAGAAGGAACCAGTTCCATATGGATAGTCTTACTTAACTTTGTGCTGGAAAATGAAATACCACCCTATAATACTTCAAGGAGTGGACCAAGGTAGTGGGGGTTCAACTGAGGAACCATTTAGAAAATTAAAGACAAATTACAAGATGGTTGTGCAAGGTAACAAATGTGTTATAAGACCAATGTTGTCAGGATGGATCAGAACCTCTGCATCTAAAAAGTACCCTCCAAATAGAGAGTAGAGAAAAACGATAAACAGACAAAATAAAAATACATTTTACCTGAACCCATGAAGCATTCATTATAATATCATCACATTGGTAGCATAAATAAAAACAGTATCATTTAATTCTAAAGACAATTGGTTATAAGAAGAGGTTGGACAAACTTGGATTGTTTTCTCTGGAATGTCAGAAGCTGACGGGCTACCTGAGAGAATTATGTCGGGGCGGGAGATTGCAACCTTCACGTGGTCCACCCTGTTTCAACTAATGCAATCAATCCGGCGTGCACAAACAGATCAAACAGGACAAGTTGTCTTACAACTTTAGGCTGTGCACGCCATATGCAAGAAAAAGATAGAATTATGTTAATTTATGAGAGATAATGATAGGCCAGATTATCAGAATCTTTTTTCCAGGGTGAGATACTTCGCACTTGTCCGACTTAAATTCCATCTGTCAGTCCCTAGCCCAAGCTAATACAGATCCTGTTGTAATCTTAGATAACCTTCTTCACTTCACTATACCAAAAATGTTGGTCTCATCCATAATCTTAGTAACCAAGCCACCTACACGTTCAACCAAATCATATAGTTGAGAAACAACAGATGCCTGTGGCATACCGCTGGTCACAGGCCGCTAATTTGATCAACAACTCTCCACTATCACTCTCTGACTTCTACCACCAAGCCAATTTTGTATTCAATTTTGCCAGCTCACCCTGGATCCGATGTGATCTAACCTTCAAGACCAGCCTACCATGTGGGAACTCATCAAAGACCTCACTAAGTACCCTGCAGTCAATGTCTACTAAACTGCCCTTGGCAATCCTCTGCCACCTCTTGAAAAAAACTCAATCAAATTTAGGAGATGCGATTTCCCATGCATAAAGCCATGCTGGCTATCCATATATCAGTCCTTGACTTTCCGAATGCTGCTGGATCTAATCTCTCAGAATTCCCTTCAGTAACTTTCCCATCACTGATGTTGGGCTCTCCAGGCTATAGTTCCCTAGCCTATCCTCTTCTTAAATAAAGGCACAACTTTAGCCACCCTTCTGTCTTCCGATACCTTACCTATGGTTAACGATTAATTAAATATCTCTGCCCGAACCCCTGCAATTTATTTCCTCCCATCCCACAATGTTCTAGGATACACTCGGTCAGGCTCCAGGGATTTATCCACCTTTATGTGTTTTAAGGCAGCTTTAATAATAAGCAACTGACCTACCAACCAACGTGTACTTGGGATACGAGAGGAAACTGGACTACCTAAATGTTTTTAAATAAGTTAATAAATACTATAAATCAATAAGAACAATAAATAAAGAACCAAAATGAATTGTAACTTAAAAGCAAAAAGCTGCAGATGCTAGATATCTGAAATTAAAACAGAAAATACTAAATGGAAATATCAAAATATAAAAGATAAAATGTAGGTGGAATACCTTTGGATAAACAGCCTCTCTTCTCCAATTAAAACATCTCTCAAATATCCACGTCCAGCATGATTGATTCGAGTAGAACATGGAAGATTTTCTGGTTTGTAACAGAACCAAGGCTCACCTGTCCTGAGATCAGTAAAGTTACATAGTGGTTTGGTTGGAGTTAAAAACAGATGGCAAACAGTAGTCTTTGAAATTGCTCCAGCCTTGAAAGTGCTTTTCATATAAATTCGATCTGGTCGTTCTTCACGCAGCCGTTTTAGTACTTTGATCCCTTCACTGGGATGAATTAGGGAAACTGACACTTGGACTTTTCCTGGCCAGGATAAAGTAAAATTAATGTAATAATATCCATTTTGGTTATCTATAACTGTCCCTGCTGAACCAGCCTTTAACTCTGGGGTGTGAATCCGTGCTTGCAGATAGCCACCTCCATATTGTTTTGGATTTCCGTCAAAGTCAAACATTCGCAGCATCACCTGCAATTGATCTCCAACGTGGAAAGTCTTCTCAGGATTTAAAATGATAAAGCAAGTATGCAATGGGTCGCTGCTTTTCCTAAAGGGCACACTGGTATCAGGAGTCTTTGGCCATTCAATCATTTTCATCAGTACTGTCCCCTCTGTTCTTTCTTCAAGGGTGAAACTATGAGTCTGATAGCCATACTGCATCAGCTTGTGGATCCATTCAGTCTTCGGCATTTTTACTTCCTGCTGTAGTGTGGAATGATTCTTCGGAGCTGGGTATCTGATCCACACTGACTTTGCTCCGGAAATTGAAAATTGCACAAACTATGGAAAACAGCAAATTCAATGAATTTTTTTTTCAAATTTTTCTACAGCATTTATAATCATCAAGACTAAAAAATTCAGATTTTAGTTTCAATCACAGAATTTTTACAACGTGATTAGAATATTATTATTCAAGATTCAAGAGTGTTTTCTTGTCATATGTATTAGAACGGAACAATGACATTTTTACTGGCAGCAGCAGCATAACAGGTTTGCAACAGTACTCAATCGATTAAATCATAAACAAACAAAAAAAGATAGACAATAGGTGCAGGAGTAGGCCATTCGGCCCCTCCAGCCAGCACCGCCATTCAATGTGACCATGGCTAATCATCCACAATCAGTACCCCGTTCCTGCCTTCTCTCCATATCCCTTAATTTAAATATCTCTTAAACTCCCTAAGAGCTCTATCTAACTCTCTCTTGAAAACTTCCAGAGAACCATCCTCCACCGCCTCTGTGGCAGAGAATTCCACACACTAACATCTCTCTGTGTGAAAAAGTTTTTTCTCATCTCCGTTCTAAATGGCTTACCACTTATTCTTAAACTATGGCCCCTGGTTCTGGACTCCCCCAACATTGGGAACATGTTTCCTGCCTCTAATATGACCAAACCCATATTATCTTATGTTTCAATAAGATACCCGCTCATCCTTCTAAGTTCCAGAGTATACATGCCCAGCCGCTCCAATCTATCAACATATGACAGTCCTGCCATCCCGGGAATTAACCTTGTGAACCTACGCTGCACTCGCTCAGTAGCAAGAATGTCCTTCCTCAATTTTGGAGATTAAAACTGCACACAATACTCCAGGTCTTGTCTCACTAGGGCCCTGTAGAACTGCAGGAGGACCTCTTTGCTCCTATACTCAACTCCTCTTGTTATGAAGGCCAACATGCATTTCGTTTTCTCCTCTGCCTGCTGTATCTGCATGCTTACTTCCAGTGAGAGATGAACAAGGGCCCCCAGATCCCGTTGTACTTCCCCTTTTCCCAACTTGACACCATTTAGATAATAATCTGCCTCCCTGTTTTTGCCACCAAAGTGGATAACCTCACATTTATCCACATTAAACTGCATCTGTCATGCATCTGTCCACTCACCCAACCTGTCCAAGTCACCCTGCATCATCATAGCATCCTCCTCACAGTTCACACTGCCACACAGCTTTTTGTCAACTGCAAATTTGCTAATGTTACTTTTAATCCCTTCATCCAAAACATTAATCTATATTACTAAAACTCTGTTCTTGACCGGTTTTGGCTTTCTGTGCTGCGGTTTCTGAGAGTACGCCGCCACCTACTGCCGTCACTTTTGGCCACCTCGCTTAGAGCCCCCCTCCGCCACATGTGTGCCGAGGATTTTTCCCGCCGATTAAAATTGACAGAGATATTAATGTTTTTACAACATTCCCCATTCTCTCTGCTGCCCCCGCTGGAGGGAGGGGGAGGGACTATAAAACCTCAATCAGTGGTGTGCCTCAATCAGTCTCTGCAAGTGGTGTGCCTCAATCAGAGTTTTGAATGACACTGACAAATGTCTACAGCATTGTGAGTACCCTTAATTTGGTTTGAAAATGAAAATATGGTTAGAGGTAAAAAAGCACTGCCTGCAAATGGTGGTTTGGGTTGAAGTAAAAAGGCACTCTCTCCCGCCCCCCACCTCTCCTCTCCCCCCCTCCATCTCCTCTCCCCACTTCCTCTCCTCTCCCCCTCCTCCATCTCCTCTCCCCCCTCCTCCATCTCCTCTCCCCCCTCCTCCATCTCCTCTCCCCCCTCCATCTCCTCTTCCCACCCCTCTCCTCTCCCTCTCCTCTTCCCCCCTCTCCTCTTCCCAGCCCTCTCCTCTCCCCCTCTCCTCCCCCCTTCCCTCTCCCCTCCCACTCCTCTCGCCCCCCCTCCCTCTCCTCTCGCCCCCCCTCCCTCTCCTCTCCCCCCCTCTCCTCTCCCCCCTCCCTCTCCGCTCCCCCTCCCTCCTCTCCCCCTTCCCTCTCCTCTCCCTCTCCCCTTCTCCTCCTCTCATCTCCTCCTCCCCCTCCTCTCCATCCCCCACTCCTCCCTCTCCTCCCCCCCCCCCACACAAACGCACGTTGGGGGAACAGGCCCAACGGGTCTGCACTTGGTCTAGTATATATTGTAAATAGTTGTGGTCCCAGCACTGAGCCTTGCGGTACCCCACTAGTCACTGCCTGTCATTCTGAAAGGTGCCCGTAAACGATGGCGCCTGCCCGTGGCGACATTTTGTCAGCAGCTCAACAGAAGATAATTATTTATAGCTTCACTCAACTCACCTGGATCAGAGAAACGGCAGAAATCAGTGCCGTAACGGACAAGCTGCTTGTGTACTTGACGGCACTAGTGATGTCGCGATCTCCCGCAGCTGCGGCAGCCCCCGACTGTAAACGATCCCTCGATCGCTGGAGAACACCCGACCCAACTAAGGATCACAAGCACCGTACGTGGAAACAGCGGGAAGACCTCCGGAGCCGACGGGCAGGAACACCCAGGAACAACCGAGCTGGAGCTGCCAACTGTGAGGAAATCCCTGATCGCAACGGAGCTGGAGCTGCTGTCTGGAAGGGAATCCCCGTTCCAGCGCAGTTTCACAGAAACACCAGGTACAGTAAGCACAGTACCTGGACACAACGGAGAGGCTTCCATTGTGTAGCGATGTTACAAAACTTACCTTCAACGGGGCTGCAGTTCTGCCACTGGCCGTGTGTGCGACTTTGCCGCCTTTGAAGGGGGGAGGGGGTGGGGGGCGGGATTAAAATGCAGTTTTCTCCTGCCTGTCGGAGGCGGACTTTCTCGGGCTGCTAGCTGATGAAGAAAATTCGATCAGACTTGCGTTCCCGTTTTTTTTTTTTGTTAATCGCGAGAATTTAATGATTTGATTAAAATAAAAGGCGACTTCTAACGCCCCAGCACCTACAACGTGACGGATCGCATGAACGGGACAAAACTCCAGGTAAGTCATCTATTTTACATATTATCTTGCTTCCTGGGATGGTATTAATCAAATTTTAAGTTGCAAAAATGTGATTTGGGCCCCATATGAACTGGCAGTGTTTTTCTTGCCGATATGGGGTTCAAATTCACCGCAAATGCAACGTTCCAATCGATCGCGTTCCAGAAAAACCCACTCGCAAGATGATTTAAATGCTCTTTATTTTTGGACAATCATGTCATAAGAGCATCTAAATCGTCTATATTTTGTGTTATCGTCTACCCATAGTCAATATTTTAATACTAAATATCAGTTTTAGTCACGTGTATTGTGCAAAAAAATGTTGATTATATTGAGTGGATGTTTCTACATTAATTTATGGGAATTAAACGTCAAATTCCTTCCATCTGGCATATAAATTCATGACAGTGAGATTTAAAAATCATGTTATATTATGAATTCTTGTGTGAATGGGATTAGTTTGTTATTTGTATACTTAGGCTATTTAAAAAATATATCCTTTTCTTAAGAAATGGAATCTACAGGACATTCTTAATGGGAAAGTAGTGGGCAGAAAGGCATGTCATGCGTGGTTTGAAGAGCAAAAACTTGTAGCTTACAATGCCAAAATTGAAAAGTTGAGGAAAAACAAAGTGTACAGAGTTACAGTCTGAGGACTATGATGATGCTACTGATTATGATATGCCAATGTACCAGCTAGCAACTGATCTTCTCCATAAAGACTTGGTCAATTGCTAGAAATGTAATTTATTTACCTATCTGTTACAGACATACAGCATATAATACATTAATATTAAAGTTCTAATCTTGAGAATATCACATTCTGGGTGTTTATTACTATTTCCGTCACAATGATCAATTTTGTAATTAGCTACAATTAGGTAATTAATTAATTATATGCTTTAATTTCAGGTCATCCAAGTAAGATGTTTTATATTTGTTTCAGAATGCTTCAATCTATAATAACTGAACATTTCATTCAGTTCTCTTAATTTTTAAGAAAGTTATGGGCTTTTGACTGTCCTCGATCACAGCTTTTGTGTTAAGTCAATGCAAAAGCAATAGGGAACAAGATGCTAATTTCCAAGTATGAACATGGCCATAACCTTTTTAATACTGAAGATATGAAAGTGAGTTAGGTGTCAAATTAAACTTCTTTTTATGCTTTATCTGATGGGATACATTGCAGACTTGATTTTTTAAATCTCAACATTTTGTAACATTGCTAAATTGTGTCCGGAAACGTGGCGGACGGGCATGATTTCAGGTCAGACTGAAGCGCAGGGGACTTCGGCCCCCTCTCCCTACTATCCTACTGACAAATGTACAGTCCCATGAAAATAAAGTGGAGGCATTAAGGGCAAGGCTGCTTTACCAAAGGGAGCTGAGGGAATGCTCTGTGTTCTGTTTCACACAGACATGGCTCACCCCCAGCTCCCCAGACTCAGCGGTCCAGCCTGAAGGGTTCTCCATCCACCATATGGACCGTATGGCATCAGGGAACGGGAGAGGAGGGGGTATCTGCCTCATCGTCAACTCTGAGTGGTGCTCAGACGTGGCAGTCCTATCCAACTCCTGCTCTCCACACCTCAAACATCTGGCGGTGAAGTGCCGTCCCTTCTACCACTGAGAGAATTCACGCCGTGTACATCCCACCCCAAGCTGATGCCCATCTGGCACTTCAAAATCAAACTTCAAACAGTAAGTTCTCGTTTAATCTTTCTATTTCACACAGTTATCAATTTAATGCTTTAATGCGTGGTGGCATGAGCGTTAGTTTTATTTTTCTACGCACCTTTATATGCCGCAAGTTTAGAAACACCAATGCCAGTGCCAGCAACGCCACAATCAGGAATCGTCCGACACGAGTGGTTTTTTTTGTAGTTTGTTTGTCCATGTTGGAGGCCCCCGCAATCCCGTGTACATCTACAACTAGAAAACAATTAAGAGCTCGATAGTTTCCGCCCGTGGCTTCACACGTTTACTTTACAAAACGACAATGGGAGTAAAACAGTGGCAAAGGACTGGAGGAATTTCTTTGGTATGAAGTTAGTTACGTTTCGTATGCAATTGTCTCTTCACTACGTTAAGTACAGTGTTCTGTTAGAAAATGGGCACCCGGCCGTCGCGTTACATGAGTTCTGCTGAAGCTGTCAACTTTAGCACTTGGTTCCAATGTCAATATAATCTAATAGTCTGGTCCCTGAACCCATGAAGACCCCGGGTAAAACATCCGCACGCATCATCCGCAATTTTCCGCCCGTCATCGGATTTATTGATCAACCTGTGATATTGATTGAGCGTTACGCCATTCATCGTGAAAGTCAATCTATGATCTGCCCCGTCGAAGACACATGAAATAATAGTTCTATGAATCAGCACTCCGTCAACCAGTTTACTTCCGAGAATTCAAAGCTGCAGCTTTTATCTGGCGGCATCTCTGGAGAACATCGATAAGACGGAGTTTGTCGTCGAGTCCCTTCTTCAGACTGATTGTGGTGGTTGGAGAGGTTGTGGTGGTGGTTGGTTTGATACTGTTTCTAGGGGCACCAATATCTACCCCTCAAAAAAAGCCCTCCACGCCACAATCAGTCAAAAGAAGGGTCCCGACCAGAATCATCGCCTATCCATGTTCTCTAGAGATGCTGCATGACCCGCTGAGCTACTCCAGCACTTCGTGTCTTTTTCTTTGTCAACCAGCATCTGCGGTCCCTTGTATCAGCTTTTATCGCGAGGGTGTTTTCTCAGGCACGAACAGTTTATTTGATTCTAAAACATAATAACATAAACGAGTTCGCGACGGCGTTGAATTACCTGCGATTTGCAATTATTTTCTTTTCATTGATGTCGAGAAGCTTTCAAATTATCTGCAGGAGACAGATTGCTGTTGGTATTACCTGGTCACATTTGGCAAGAATGAATGCTTCAAACATTGATTGAAAAGTCGACTCCTCCCAGTTTTGCTGTCCTTCTGTACATTTGTCCTTGTATAATGGCACACCCATTACAATTCGACACGCACTCCTGTTCCGTGCGCAACTAGTAATCAGACCCTTCTTCAGACGAAATAAACTTTACACTCATTTTTATAGAAATGAATGTATTCAGTAAAAGTTATTTTGTTTGGCCATTGACATCATGAACAGCACGGAATAAAACTGTGTCTTGAACTTCTATGATAAAATTTCTGACTTCCCCCTCAAGAGGTGAAAGGCAAGATCAATAATAAAATATATAAAAAGCACGACATCAGTGTTCACAATGAGCAAAACTAATTCATGTTATTGCAAGAAGTGGTCCGAAATGTTCCGCAGCCAAGTCAGGATTAGGTAGGGTGGTAAAGAAAGCTTTTGGTATGCTAGCCTTTATAACTCAGAGCATTGAGTATAAAATTTGGGATGTAATGTTAAAATTGTACAAGGCATTGGTGAGACCAATTCTGGAGTATGGTGTACAATTTTGGTCGCCCAATTATAGGAAGGATGTCAACAAAATAGAGATGAGAGGGATAGACAGAGTTGACGTGGACAAGCTTTTCCCATTGAGAGTAGGGAAGATTCAAACAAGAGGACATGATTTGAGAATTAAGGGACAGAAGATTAGGGGTAACATGAGGGGGAAATTCTTTACTCGGAGAGTGGTAGCAGTGTGGAATGAGCGTCCAGTGGAAGTGGTGGAGGCAGGTTCAATTTTATCATTTAAGATAAATTGGATAGGTATATGGATGGGAAAGGAATGGAGGGTTATGGTCTGAGTGCAGGTAGATGGGACAAGAAGAAAATAAGTGTTCGGCACGGACTAGAAGGCTCGAGATGGCCTGTTTCCGTGCTGTAATTGTTATATGGTTATAGGATTAGGGTTATGCGGGTTGCTTCAAACACCTGAAAGTTGTAGGAAAGCAGCTGGTCTGAAGCTGATTGTGTGAGTCTTCAGCCTGGCAGAAGCAGTAAGGAGTGGGCATGGACGATGATAGATGGCATATACTTGAGGTGATTCATATAGATGCTTTCTGTGGAGAGATGTGTTGTTCCCCTGATTAACCGGGATGAGGTCAACACCCTCTGCAACCTCCGGTGTTGGAATTGCCACACCATCAGTCGAGGTGCTTTCTCAATATATTATGCTGAATCTCTTTAAACCAAAGAAAGTTTAAGGTGATCAGGGAGTGAAACAAAATTGACTTTTCAGGTCAAGGACTCTTCATTGGAATGAAAAAAAGTAGAAACCAATTATGAAAGTTTCTTTCCCAAAGAACATCTTGAAAGGGGCTGCACAATGGATTGTTCACCCTTAAAGATGGCCACAAACTCTTTCAAGTGACTTGGGATCAGCGCCAGACTGAATGATACAGTTAAAAGTTACAATATATCTAGTTGTGTAAGAGAGTACAGAGGTTATGCCATTTTATGTGAAAAAAATAAATGAGTCAAATTCAGATTAGTTTATGGTTATATATTTATATAGGTTGCAATTCATTTCCTTGTTCAGATGAAGTTTACACAGCAAGCAGTATATGGCAATGATAGATACACCTATAAATACAACACCAAATGCAAAGCAGCAGATTGGGGAAAACATTGTTGTATTCTTTGAAGTAGAGCAAAGACAATCAAAGTGCAATCGTGGAATAACTGTATCAGGTAGTGTTAAGGGTAAAAATGTCAGCACCCCTGGAAGGGAGTGTGAAATAGATGGTTGGTTCAGGGGATGAAGCTGTTTTTCAGTCTGCACGATAGGCTTTCAAGCTCCTGTCTCTTGTCCCAGAATGCAGTAAAGAAACACAAATATTTCAGGATAATGATTGTCACTTGGACAGAGGTACAGTGACAAGCTTTATTTGGATGCTATTCAATCAAATCAGAAAATACACTCATCAGTACAATCGAGCTAAACTCAAGTACAATAAGTAGGGCAAAGAGAAATTGGCTTCTCCAATCTCATCTAACACATGTTCCAGAGAAAATTGTATTCTCCAGATTGGCGTAGGTTGAAGAATTGGAACTGTAATCTAGCTAATGAATGGACCATTCAGAAGCCTAATAACAGTGGGGAAGAGGCTATTTGTGAGTCTGATGGTGCGCGCTTTCAAGCAAACAGGGAGCGGGGCAAGGGTCCTTGATTATGTTGACTACTTTCCTGAGGTATAGTGAACTGTCAATGGTGGGGAGACTGGTCTGTGTGATAGTCTGAGCTTCTTCCACAACACTTTGCAATTTTTTGTGGTCTTGGGCAGAGCTGTTCCAAACCAAGCTGTGATGCAACCCTCCGACAGTTTCATTGGTGCATCTGTGGAAGTTTGTAAGAGCCATTGGAGAATGCTGAATTGTCTCAGTCTATTGAGGAAGCAGAGGTATTAATGTGGCTACTCGGTTGTCGCTTCAATGAGGTTGGTCCACGACAGCTTTTTGATAATATTTACATTAAGGAATTTGAAGCTCACAACCATTTCCACTTTGGCATCATTGATGCTGGTTGGGGCATCTACTTCACCGCGCCTTGTACGGTTGATAAATATTTTCTTTGTCTCGCTGACATTGAGGGGATGGATATTGTCCTCCATCCTCTAACTAAGCTCTCTATCTCCTTTCCATATTCTGTCTCTTCATTGTGCATGATACAACCCACCACAGTGGTGTCATCTGCAAACTTGCAGTTGGAATTAGAGTAGATTTTCCCCACGGTAGTCGTGAGTGTATGGAGAGTACAGTAAGGGACTGAGATGACATCCTTGAGGGGCACCAGTGTTGATGATTATTGTGGAGTATGTGTTGACTATCCTCACTTATTGTGGTCTATGGATCAGAAGGTCGAGGATCCAGGAGCAGGGAAGTATGCTGAGTCTTTGGTCGAGATTTTGGAGATGAGGACACGGGCCAGTGGCATTCTGCCGAATCACTCTCAGGAAGGCCGATCTTACAACTGCCACAGTAACCAGTTTAGGTGGGATTATGGTGGTGAAGGCGGATCTATAGGTGATAAATGAGAGTTTGGCATAGGTGTGTATGTTGTCCAGGTGTTCTGGAGATGAGTTGTGAGACAGGGAGATGGTGTCTACTGTGCTGCTGTGTAAACAAACTGCAGTGAATCAAGGCTGGTGGCTGGTGTTAATGTGTGTTACCACCAACATCTCTGAGCACTTCATGATGGTGGATGTCAAAGCCACTGGATGATAGTTATTGAGGCACACTACCTTGCTTTGCTTTGGCCCCACGATGATAGTGGTCTTCTAAAAGCTTTGATCGCTCCGACGTGGGAGCTTCTAACGCTGGCTGCAGGAGCTTCAATCGACCCGACTGCGGATGGTTCGACTCCCCCGACCGCGGGAAAAAAGGAGGGAAGAAGATAATATGTTATTGGCTTCCATCAGTGAATTTTATGTAGTTGTGTGTCTTGCTACTTTTTTGGTATGACTGACTGACAAATCAAATTCCTTGTATGTTCTTCCATACTTGGCTAATAAATTCTTTGTATCTCTTGTAAAAGCAGGTGGGGATTTCAAAATGGAGTAGTGAAAGTAGTGGAAGCTGGTCCATGGGGAGGCCCTAACAACGTGACTGGAGACTCCATCCAGGCCAGTGGCTTTCAGCTGAATCACTCTCAGGCCGATCTTACGTCAGCCACAGTAACTATTGGTTCAGCCACACCCGAGACTGATGGGGTGGGTGACATTCTTCTACCGACCTTCTGATCAAAGCGGGCCTAGAATTGAGCTCATTGGGGAGGGGCCCATATTTACCAGCGATGCAATCTGACTTCACTTTGTAGCCTTTTATAACATGTAAGCCTCGCCACAATCTACGTGTGTTATTGCCCAGGGATCCAGCATGGTCTGGAATTCCCTTTTGGCATCCTTAATGTCTTTGCAAAACTGTTGGATAGATTTCTTGTACCTTTTGGGATAGTTTGACCCATTTGACTTCAGAATTGGATTTCAACGTTTTCCTCGCGGTTCATCCATGGTTTCCGGTTGGGGCACAGACAAAAGTCTGTGACAGGTGTGGCACACACTCATTTTGGTTAGCGACAAACTCCTTGAATAAGGATTAGTCCATCAACTCAAAGCAGTCGCCTAGGATCTCACTTGTTTGCCATAGAGGGAGTACAGAGAAGGTTCACCAGACTGATTCCTGGGATGTCAGGACTTTCATATGAAGAAAGACAGGATAGACTCGGCTTGTACTCGCTAAAAATTTAGAAGATTGAGGGGGGATCTTATAGAAACTTACAAAATTCTTAAGAGGTTGGACAGGCTAGATGCAGGAAGATTGTTCCCGATGATGGGGAAGTCCAGGACAAGAGGTCACAGTTTAAGGATAAAGGGGAAATCCTTTAGGACGGAGATGAGAAAAACATTTTTCACACAGAGAGTGGTGAATCTGTGGAACTCCCTGCCACAGAAGGTAGTTGAGGCCAGTTCATTGGCTATATTTAAGAGGGAGTTAGATGTGGCCCTTGTAGCTAAAGGGATCAGGGGGTATGGAGAGAAGGCAGGTACAGGATACTGAGTTGGATGATCAGCCATGATCATATTGAATGGCAGTGCAGGCTCGAAGGGCCGAATGGCCTACTCCTGCACCTATTTTCTATGTTTCTATGTTTCCTCAGACCGGCATTGCATGATTTCCTGTACTTGGTCCTTCAACTTCAAAGTCAGATTTGTGGTTGGGGGGTGGAGTCTTTGCTGGTTCTGCAGCAGTGGTTGAAGGCGTTTAGATCTCTGGTTGGACAGGAGATGTGCTGATATCATTTTGAAGTCAAGCTCTTGAGTTTGGCCAGATTGAATTCCTCAGCTATTATGAACAAGGCCTCAGGGCACTTTGCTTCAAGACTAATGGCGATGGTGTGCAGTTCCTCAAGTGCAAGCTTAGCATCAGCAGGGGGTGGAATGTAGACTACGAACAGGATAGTCAACATACATTTCTATGGCAGGTAGTAGGAATGGCATTTCAGTGTGAGGTATTCTTGGTCTGGGGAGTGGCAGTCTGCTAGGATGGTAGGCATCCTTGAGGATACTTCCAGCCTTCCTGGTGCAACACACTGTATATGAACTGGATGGAAGGAATGATGAACCTGTGGTGGACTGGGCTGCGTTCACCACTCTCTGCAGTTTCAGGTAGTCAACAGCAGAGCAGTTGCCATTCCAGGAAGAGGTGTATCCCATCAATATACTTTCTATGGCGCATCTGTAGAAATTCGAGAGAATCCTTGGGTAAAACTTCTCATGCACCTGTGAGGGATAAGATGATTAATCCACCATCATTGTGAGGGGCCGAGTAATTGAAGTCACCGACCTTGTGATTCGAACAAACAGTCAGACCTTCAGAGCTGTTGATAACATTGTAGAATAACAAGATGAGGTAAGGAATGTAGCTGACAACACAGAAGCTATTCTTTAGGTCAAAGGCAATTAAGTAGGTTAGGCCAACAGATAATGCGCATGCTTAATAAGTTAAATGAATATTAACTGTACGCCCCTCATGACAAAGAACCTAATTTAAATGTACATGCGACGTATGATGTGGGAGGAGAGGGAATGATTGATGACGCACGGAGGGGAGGGTTGGAAGATTGTGAACCTCGGTACCCTGATTGGAAGGGGTCAGAAGGGGAGGCGTCCGATCAATAAAGACTGTATACTGAATTGTATAAAATAAGTTTTTCCTTTGCTCGGTGTGTCTCAACTTGGAGAGGCACCCGATTCTGCAGACTCGCAAATAAAGCATTTCTTGTTTCCACGATTTAGTCTCTGAGCAGTGATTGTGAGCACAAACAATATATCTCACAAGTTGGGGGCTCGTCCGGGATCGCCACTCCGGCCGCTTGACGGAGACATGAAAGGAAGGGAAGGTGCACCCTGCTGATTTCAGCAGTCTCTGATCTCCTTGCTTGCCGTCAGCGGTTTGAGCGAGTGATATTCGGACACGAGACTCTGGAAACAAGAGGGAATCCGGTGAAAGGGATCAATCATTCGAGCAATTTCTGTGCACAGGACTCGGGTAAGAATATTGACTATTAAGTATTACTCGGGCGATTGGGTTCTGTTGGACGGGAAAAGGTCTGACAGGGATGGGTAACCGGAACGGGCAATGTAAGGGCCCGGGGGAAAAAGGCTCAAACTGGTGAAGAGCCGCACATTCCGCCTGATAGTCCATTGGGGCGGATGTTGCACGGATGGGGTGAGGGGGGGGGGGGTGAGGTGTGCGTCTGGCTTATTGAGACATCCGAAGAGTTGTCGGATTGAGAAATAAGTGGCGTTGGAACCCAACCCAAAGAACCCCCGTGGTCAGGGCATCTGCTCCTCCCGTGAGGGGGGGGGGCGAGAACCAGGGACCCCAAACTTTCAAAGAAGAGAAAGAGGAAGGGGTGAATGGAGGGACCAAGGTTGGGGTCCCCCGGGAAATAAAGAACAAGGATCAGGGGGATGGCGCACCGGGCCATCCCGGTGTTATCATTGTCACAAAGAATGACACTTTAAAAGAGAATGTCCAAAGATAAGGCATGAAGTGCAATCGTACACACTGATGGAGGAATAGGGGGGTCAGGGGTTCCCCTCCTTGGTGGGCGGCGCGACTCTCGTCAGCAGCGGCCTCTGCAGTCCGTCTGCGTTTTATTATTTTATGTCTATGTTTTTATGTAGTTTTTGTTATTTTTGTTGGGGTATGTGTGGGGGGGGGGGGGGGGGGGGGTGGGGGTGGGGTGGGAGGGAGGGAGGGGGTAACTTTTAAATCTCTCCCTGCACGGGAGACCCGACCTTTTCTTTGTCGGGTCTCCGTTGTCGTTGGGGCTGCAACGAGGAGCGGCCCCCAACAGGAAGACCGGCAACTGTGGTGCCGACTACTCACCTCACCGTCGCGGAGCTGGCCGAGTCCAGAGCGGGTGGAGCGGTGGTGGACGCTGCTGCGACCCGACCCCCGGAGATTCTGTTGCTGCAACTGCGGATCTGGCGGACAGACGGCACCGGGAGCCCGCGGGTCCCTGGAGGGAGACCGCTTTTCAGGGCTCCCGCAACGGCGACTTCTCCCGCCCGAGTTGCGGGGTTGAAGAGCTCCTGGAGCGGGGCCTTACAGCACCGCCCCGCGCGGCTTGGAATGGCTGCGGGTCTCTGCGAGCGCACGCCGGGGGCTCTAACATCAAGAACCCGGTGCGCGACCTTGCATCAACCGGCGTGGCTTTAATGGCCGCGGGACAATCGCCATCGCCAGCCGGGGGCTTTGACTTTGACTCTGACATCGGGGGGGAGAGTGCAGTGGAGAGATAAGTTTTTTTGGCCTTCCATCACAGCAATGTGATGGATGTTTATGTAAATTATGTTGTGTCTTGGGTCTATTTGTTTGTAATGTATGGCTGCAGAAACGACATTTCGTTTGGACCTCAAGGGGTCCAAATGACAATAAATTGAATTGTATAATTGTATTGTGTTGTAGAGGACGTACACGGGAACCCTTGGTAAACTTAAAATTAGGTCCCCAAGGAGAAGACACTGTATTTATGTAGTTTTTGTTATTTTTTGTTGGGTCTGAAGAAGGGTTTCGGCCTGAAACGTCGCCTATTTCCTTCGCTCCATAGATGCTGCTGCACCCGCTGAGTTTCCCCAGCAATTGTGTGTACCTACACTGTATTTATGGTGGACTCAGGAGCGGAAAGATCAAGTGTAACCAGGATACCGGAGGGAATGGGATTAGGGGAAAAGCAAGTCAAAATCTCTGGAGTAGGGGGAAAGGTAATGACAGCTCCCGAGATAGAAGGAGTAATGGTAAGATATGAAAATCGAGAGGCCATGGAAGACTTAATCCTGGTGCCCCAGGCAGGAATAAATCTGATGGGAATGGATTTACAAGTTCAATTAGGAATGGGCACAGCTCCCGTAGGTGGACAGATTATAGTACAACTATATAAATTGACGACCAAAGATGAAGAAAGAATAGTCTCACAGGTGTGGGCAAGAGAGGGAAATAGGGGAGGGCTAAGAATACCACCTCTGAGGATAGCCTTGCGAGAAGGAAGTGAAGTAGTACAAGTAAGACAGTATCCGATTTCAATGGAAGGAAGGAAAGGGCTGCAGCCAATTATAGAAAACTTACTGAAGGATGGAGTATTGGAGAGTTGTATGTCCCCCTACAACACGCCAATACTCACTGTAAGAAAGACTGACGGAACGTTCCGACTGGTCCAGGACCTAAGAGAATTGAATAGAGTAGTTAGGGCTCGACACCCGGTAGTCCCAAATCCTTATACCATAATGGGCGTACACCCCCTAACCATAGGTGGTTCATTGTGGTAGATCTGAAAGACGCCTTTTGGAGCTGCCCCCTGGCTGAGGAAAGTAGAGACCTCTTTGCATTCGAGTGGGAAAACCCAGACACACTGAGGAAGCAACAGTATCGATGGACTGTGCTCCCTCAGGGATTTACTAAATCCCCGAACCTGTTCGGTCAAATATTAGAACAAGTATTAGAGGATGTTCCCAGGACCTATGGGACACAATTATTGCAGTACGTAGATGATTTGTTACTCTCAGGCGGAGAAGAAGAGCCAGTAAGGGATGCAACCATAACCCTCTTAAACTTTTTAGGGGAAAAGGGATTGAGAGTGTCCAAAAATAAACTACAATTTGTAGAACAGGAGGTTAAATATCTAGGACACCAGATTAGTGACGGGAAAAGGAGAATAAACCCCGAAAGAATAGCTGGGATCACCGGGCTGCCGATGCCAAGAAACAAAAAAAAAATCAGGAAGTTTCTCGGGTTAATTGGATACTGTAGATTATGGATAGACAATTACACCCGACAAGTCAAGTTCTTGTATGATAAATTGTGTGAGGAGACTGATAAAGTACAATGGGATTCTGAGGACGAACAGAGATTTGGAGAAATAAAGAATAGCCTGATCACCGCACCAGTACTGACCCTCCCGTCCATCGATCAACCATTCCATCTCTTTGTTAATGCGGAGAATGGAATTGCGTTGGGGGTACTGACACAAAAGAGAGGAGGGAAGCGACAGCCAGTCGCATTCCTTTCTAAACTCTTGGATCCAAAGAGGTTTGCCACGCACTGCAAGGGAGCAGTGGACCAGACAGGAAGAGCGGAAGGAATTACCACTAGACAGCCAAACCAGTAGGTAATTTACGGCTGGGGTGAGTACTTTCCCATTTATAGGAGGTAGGATTATATAAATAAGGGGTGTATCAATACAGTAGGGGATTCTTAAATAGGACCAGTTAATTACTTATATAAGATGGGCGGTCAGGAGATGTGCCAATACTGCGAGATGTGGGAATTTGTCGACACCATTGATGTAGAAGATCCCTACAGCTGCAGTAAGTGTTTGAGGCTAGAGGAACTCCAGCTCCGCATTGATGAGCTGGAGACCCAACTTCATACGCTGCGGTACATCAGGGAGGGGGAGTATTACCTGGATGTTTTGTGCCAGGGGATGGTCACACCGACCAGTTTAACTAATTCAGTAGGCAGTGAGCAAGGAAAGGAAGGTGTGGCCATAAGCGAGGCAGGTAGGGGGAACCAGGAGGAGATGCGGCAGGAGCCACAGCCCTTGTCCCTGACGAGCATGACCGAGGCTCTTACTCAATGTAAGGACGGGATCAGGGGCTGTGGGAGGGATGAGCAACCTGGCTGCAGCACCGTGGATCAGGAGGCCATTCAAGAGGGGGGAGTTAGAAGAAATGCCGTAGTGATAGGGGATAGTATTATTCGGGGGGTAGATAAGGTTCTCTGCGGCCAGCAGAACATGTCCCGAAGGCTGTGTTGCCTACCCGGTGCTAGGGTTAAGGATATCTCTGCGATGCTGGAGAGAAATTTGCAGTGGGAGGGGGAGGATCCAGTGGTCGTGGTCCATGTGGGGACCAATGACATAGGAAGGACGAGGAAGGAGGATCTGCTGAAGGAGTTTGAGCAGTTAGGGAATAAATTAAAAAGCAGAACCTCGAGGGTACTGATCTCCGGATTGCTACCTGAGCCACGGGCCAAATCGGCGAGGGTACGTAAAATTAGAAAGCTAAATGCGTGGCTCAAAGACTGGTGTGGGAATAATGGGTTTGGTTTCTTGGGCCACTGGCACCAGTACTGGGACAGGGGGGATCTGTTCTGTAAGGACGGACTTCACCTGAACGGTGCTGGGACTGGGGTCCTGGCAAATCATATAACTAGGGCAGTAGAGAGGTCTTTAAACTAAGTAGCGGGGGGGAGGTATCAAGGGGGGTAATAACGGCAGGGGTAGAGGAAATAGAGCAGGGTATCAGTGGGGAAGCGGAAAGTCAAAATGTGACAGGAGACAGAATGTGTGAAGATAAAGCTCTAGATGTAAAAGGGGCAAAAATGGAAAGGAAGGGTAGTAAAAATCATCTGAAAGTGCTTTATCTAAATGCACGGAGTATTCGTAATAAGATAAATGAATTAACGGTGCAATTAAGTATATATAGTTATGATATCGTGGCCATTACGGAGACATGGCTGCAAGGGGATCAGGACTGGGAGTTAAATATAGAGGGGTACTCGACAATTAGGAAAGATAGACAGGAAAGAAAGGGAGGAGGGGTGGCCCTTTTAATAAGGGAGGGAATAACGGCAATAGAGAGGAAGGATATTGCGTTGAAGGATCAGGATAGTGAAACAGCTTGGGTACAGATAGAGAATAATAAGGGGAAAAAAACACTAGTGGGTGTAATTTATAGACCTCCAAATAGCTGTGACGCTGTTAGTCAGAACATAAATCTGCAAATAGTTGACGCATGTAAAAAGGGAACTGCTGTAATCATGGGGGACTTCAATTTTCATATTAATTGGGCAAACCAAACTGGGCAGGGTAGACTAGAGGAAGAGTTTATAGAATGTATTAGAGACGGGTTCCTAGAACAGTATGTCACAGAACCGACAAGGGGGGAGGCAATCTTGGATCTGGTTCTGTGTAATGAAGCAGGATTAATTAAAAATGTCATAGTTAGGGACTCGTTGGGAACAAGTGACCACAATATGGTCGAATTCCATATTCAAATAGAAGGGGAGCAGGTTGAAACTCAGGCTAGGGTGCTTAGTCTAAATAAGGGGGATTATGAAGGTATGAGGACTGAGCTGATCAAAGTTGACTGGGATAGCAGACTCAAGAATAAGACGGTACATGAGCAGTGGTGTACGTTTAAGGGTATACTGTATAACCTTCAAGAAAAATTTATTCCTATGAAGAAAAAAAGGGGTAAGGGTAAGAACAGTCAGCCATGGCTCAGTAAAACTATAAAGGATAGTATTCGGCTGAAGGCAAGGGCATATAAGGTAGCCAGAGATAGTGGGAGGGTAGAGGATTGGGAAGCATTTAAAGGTCAGCAAAAAATAACTAAGAGATTAATTAAGACGGGGAAAATAGACTATGAAAGGAATTTAGCGAACAACATAAAAACTAATAGTAAGAGTTTTTATAGCTATATAAAAAGAAAAAGGGTGGCTAAGGTGAACGTTGGTCCATTGGAGGGTGAGACTGGAGAGTTGTTGGTGGGGAACATGGAAATGGCAAAGGCATTAAACGAGTATTTTGTATCAGACTTCACCAAAGAAGACACAAAAAATATTCCAACGCTGGATAAACAGGGGGCGGTAGTAATGGAGGAGCTAAATACTATTAAGATCACCAAGGAGGTGGTATTAGGGAAATTAATGAGACTGAAGGAGGATAAATCCCCTGGGCCTGATGGATTACATCCAAGGGTCTTGAGGGAGATAGCGGTGGGGATTGTGGATGCATTGGTGATAATTTTCCAAAACTCCCTGGAGGCAGGAACGGTCCCAGTGGATTGGAAAATGGCCAATGTAACACCTATATTTAAAAAAGGAAGTAAACAGAAGGCGGGTAACTATAGACCGGTTAGTCTAACATCGGTGGTGGGTAAAATGTTAGAGACAATTATTAAAGAAACACTAACGGGGCACTTGGATGAACATGACTTCATCGGACAGAACCAGCATGGTTTTGTGAAGGGGAAGTCCTGTTTAACGAATCTGCTCGAATTCTTTGAGGAAGTAACAACCCGGGTGGATAAAGGGGAACCGGTGGATGTGGTATACTTGGACTTCCAAAAGGCTTTTGACAAGGTGCCACATAAGAGACTATTGCTAAAAATAAAAAATTATGGGATTGGGGGTAATATATTAGCATGGGTAGAGGATTGGCTAACAAATAGGAAGCAGAGAGTGGGGATAAATGGTTCATACTCGGGATGGCAACCGGTAACTAGCGGGGTTCCGCAAGGGTCGGTGCTGGGACCCCAGTTGTTCACAATTTATATAAATGATTTGGAGGAGGGAACCAAGTGTAATATATCAAAATTTGCGGACGATACAAAAATGGGAGGAAAAGTAGGGGATGAGGAGGATAGGAAGAGTCTGCAAAAGGATATAGATAAGCTAGGTGAGTGGGCAACAACTTGGCAGATGAAATTTAATACTAATAAATGTGAAGTCATTCACTTTGGGAAAAAAAATGATAGGGCAAGTTATTTTCTAAATGAGGAGGAGCTGCGTTGTAATGCAACGCAAAGGGATCTAGGGGTATTAGTACATGAATCACTAAAAGTTAGTATGCAGGTGCAGCAAGCAATCAGGAAGGCCAATGGAGTTTTGGCCTTTATTGCTAGGGGGATTGAGTATAAAAACACGGAGGTCTTGCTGCAGCTGTACACAGTATTAGTGAGACCACATTTGGAATACTGTGTACAGTTCTGGGGTCCATACTTAAGAAAGGATGTACTAGCCCTGGAGGCAGTGCAGCGAAGGTTTACAAGATTAATTCCTGCAATGAGGGGATTGACATATGAGGAAAGGTTAAGTAGGCTGGAACTCTACTCTTTGGAGTTTAGAAGAATGAGAGGCGATCTCATTGAAACATATAAGATCGTGAGGGGCCTTGATCGGGTGGATGCACCGAGGATGTTCCCAATGATCGGGGAAACTAGAACTAGGGGACATAGTTGCAGAATAAGGGGGGGCTCTTTTAAAACTGAGATGAGGAAGAACTTCTTCACCCAGAGGGTGGTTAATTTATGGAATTCACTGCCCCAGGGAGCAGTGGAAGCAGAAACTTTAAATATATTTAAGACTAAAATAGATGTTTTTTTAGCTGCCAAGGGGATAAGGGGCTACGGGGAGAGGGCAGGGATATGGACCTAGGTATGGTTAGTATAGTAAGACCTGAGTGTAGTGTCTTGTGTTCTGTGTCTTGTGTCTACTGTTTGTGGGTAAGTGTGTCTGTTTAGTGTTCAGCCATGAGCGAATGGCGGTGCGGGCTCGACGGACCTGGTGGTCTACTCTCGCACCTACTTTCTATGTTTCTATGTTTCTATGTTAACAGCAATATTAGTGGAAGAAAGTAGAAATTTGACATTTGGAGGTGACCTGGTAGTATCCACTCCCCACACGGTCCGGACAATACTAACTCAGAAGTCCAACTGGTGGTTGACTGACTCCAGGATCCTAAAGTACGAAGTGATACTTATGGAAAAAGACGATTTGACCATTCTGACCGATAAGAATTTAAACCCTTCCCAGTTTTTATACTCGGCGGACGATGAGCAGGAAGGGCAGAGACCAGAACACTACTGTAGCGAAGTTATAGAACTACAGACCAAGAGCAGGGAGGATTTGGAGGAGCAGCCTCTGGTAGAGGGAGAAAGGTGGTTTATAGATGGTTCTTCCCGCTGTATAAATGGAAAAATATATAGTGGGTATGCCATAATAGGAGGAGAAGGATTTGAAGGAGTGGAGGCGGGCAGGTTGCCAGGTAGTTGGTCGGCTCAGTCATGTGAATTGTATGCCTTAATACGGGCGTTAGAATTGTTGGAGGGGAAGGAAGGAACGGTGTACACCGACTCCAAATATGCATTTGGAGTAGTGCACACGTTTGGGAGAATATGGAAAGAAAGGGGGATGATTACAGCAAGAGGAAAGGAGTTGGCACATGAGCAATTAATTGAGAAGGTGCTGGAAGCATTACATTTGCCAGAAAGGATAGCGGTGGTCCATGTGGCGGGACACCAAAAGGGGAACTCATTAGAAGCAAGGGGAAATGAAGCGGCAGACGGAGCCGCCAAAAAGGCAGCGACAGAAGGAACAGTGAGGATGTTGTCTTTAATACCATTAAGGGAAGGAGTAGGAAAGATACCTGTATTCTCACAGGAGGAGGAGGATAAAATGAACGAGTTAGGGGCTCGGCGTTCCACTCGCCGGAGGTGGTGGACGCCGGATGGGAAACAAATGTTAACCAAAGGATTAACTCGGGATTTGATGACACAACTGCACTCCCAGTCACATTGGGGAGCGCAGGCCCTGTGTGACACACTACTATGGACCTACGCTTGCCGAGGTATCTATACTTTGGCTAAGCAGACAGTCTCCGGTTGTGTGTTATGTCAGAGGGTTAACAAGAAGGTAATGAGAGCTGTCCCTGGTGGAGGACAACAATTGGCTATAAGACCCTTCCAGAGAATACAGGTAGATTTTACAGAACTTCCAAGAATACAAAGGTGGAAGTACCTCCCAGTAGTTGTAGACCATTTCACCAGGTGGGTGGAAGCATTTCCCACGATAAATGCCACCGCTCAGGCAGTAACCCGGATATTATTAGAACAAATCATTCCCCGATACGGGGTCATCGAATCCATAGATTCCGACCGAGGAACACATTTTGCCTCTAAGGTTCACCTGTTGGTTTGCAGTACCTTGGGAATAAATTGGAAATTGCATACACCCTGGCACCCCCAGAGTTCTGGGCGTGTGGAAAGGATGAATGCAACCCTTAAAACACAGATAACCAAGTTAATGGAGGAAACCAGACTACCCTGGACTAAGTGTTTACCAATTGCATTATTAAGAATACGAACGGCACCCCGTAAAGATATTGCGGTGTCTCCCTACGAAATGTTGTTTGGGCTGCCCTATCTTGGAAAGGTAAAGGGCACGCCGACCTTCGAAGGCAGCGATGTGTTTCTGAGGAACTATTTACTGGCAGTGTCTCATTCCCTTGCAGAATTAAAAATAAAAGGACTGTTGGCACAAAGTCCACCACTCGACTTTCCAATACATGCTATAAAGGCCGGTGACTGGGTACTGATTAAAAGTTGGAAGGAGGAGAAACTGCAGCCCCGGTGGACTGGCCCATACCTGGCATTGCTGACAACGGAGACAGCAGTACGAACAAAAGAAAAAGGGTGGACACATGCGACCCGGGTTAAAGGACCCGTTGACCCGCCGTCAGTTCCTGAGAAAGACGATCAGTGGACGGTAAAACCAGGGAATAAGCCCCTGGCATTAACTTTCAGTAAGAAATAAGTGTATGAAACTAACAGCATGAAAGGAGCAGTTGTAGTATTACTAACTATGTATGTAACCATTATAAGAAGTGTTAATAACTGTGATAAGTGCTACCAACCTATCAGATATGGAGGGCGAACAACTAGATCATTTACCTATCATTCCCATGTAAGTGATGTTTGCTACGACCTAAGGACTAGAGCTGTTTGTCAGGACGAGGGGAGGGGGTATTATGTGGTAGAAAATAAGGGACATGTAGGAAGTTTTGGGCACATTACCTGCCCAAAAGGGGAGAAATGGGTCTGCATGACCAAGAGAGGACAGTTAGGCATCCCTTCCCGAGCCAGGGAGGAAACATTAGATAAAATTAAGGAGGTAGTGATAGGGAAGTTAGCAGAAGCAGTAGTCAACAAACCTCCCCCACCTTCCCAGCCTCAACTGCACCAGACTATGTATGATGAAATAAAGCAGCACATTGAGATCCCGGAAGTGGGGAGAAACCTGTTTGTGGACTTGGCCCTCCGGATAGCCAGAACCCTGAATGTGACTAACTGTTGGGTTTGTTGAGGACCGCTGATGAGCTCACGCTGGCCATGGAGAGGATCTATCATTGAGGTATGGGACCTAATAAAGTGGAATTTGACGGTGGGAAGAGATCGAAGTCCCCAGGAATGGGTCCTGACACACACCCCGGTTGGAACTGAGTGTATCGCCAGGCCCTGGGCAAAGGATGCCATCCTAGTAGGCAGCAGCCCCTGCCAGCGCATCATCACCCAGTGGCCAAATCAATCCCGAGTGTGGTGGCCAGAGGAACCTCAATGGTATCCCACTGTAAAGGATGAAGGAAACTGTACTATCTGGATGAAGACTGATGGAAGCGAATCGACTGGATTATGGAATTGCACCGGGAACAACCCTTACCAGGGAATCCCAGTGTTGCAGGACATATGGGACAATGTTACCTCTAGTGGACCGGCCCCTGAAGGACTGCTATGGATATGCGGACACAAGGCATACTCGGTATTGCCAGAAAAATGGAGTGGGACTTGTTTAATTGGACTGGTACAACCAGGGTTTTTTTTCTGTTGACCACTGAGGAGGGGCGGTCGCTAGGAACACCCATCTTTGACGATCTACACCGAACGAAGAGAAGAATGGACATTGGAAAATGGGAAAATGATGAGTGGCCACCTGCAAGATTCATCTCATATTATGGACCAGCCACTTGGGCACAGGACGGATCCTGGGGCTACCGGACCCCAGTGTATATGTTAAATCTGATCATAAGACTACAGGCAGTGCTGGAAGTAATTACTAACCAGACTGCATCTGCACTAGAGATGTTGGCGAAGCAGCAGACACAGATGAGAACAGCGATATACCAAAACCGTTTGGCCTTAGACTACTTACTAGCCGAAGAGGGAGGAGTATGCGGAAAATTCAACCTCTCTAATTGCTGTCTAACCACAGATGACAACGGGCAAGCAGTAATGGATATATCAGAAGGAATCAGAAAAATAGCACATGTCCCGGTACAGAGATGGAACACAATCATGGGAGCAGGATGGTGGGATTACATCTTAGGAGGAGCCTGGTGGAAAGCGGTGGGACTGGTGATTTTATGGGCATTAGCTGCATTGATCATTATCCCCTGTTGTATACCATGTCTCAGGGTTCTTATAACTAGAAGTATAAGCCAAATGCAGGCAGTTGTAGTCCCCATGGGGGAGAAATGGGGCGTCCAGAAGATAATGATAATGAGGCCGAGAGAGGACCCAGAGGAAAGAGAGATAAGAAGAATGTTATTAGCTTTGGAACAGCAGGAAGTCTAGGAATGGGGTTTAATACAGGATGCGTAGCAAAAGAAAAAGGGAGGATTGTGAGGGATAAGATGATTAAACCACCATCATTGTGAGGAGCCGAGTGATTGAAGTCACCGACCTTGTGACTCGAACAAGCAGTCAGACCTTCAGAGCTGTTGATAACATTGTAGAATAACAAGATGAGGTAAGGAATGTAGCTGACAACACAGAAGCTATTCTTTAGGTCAAAGGCAATTAAGTAGGTTAGGCCAACAGATACTGCGCATGCTTAATAAGTTAAATGAATATTAACTGTACGCCCCTCATGACAAAGAACCTAATTTAAATGTACATGCGATGTATGATGTGGGAGGAGAGGGAATGATTGATGACGCACGGAGGGGAGGGTTGGAAGATTGTGAACCTCGGTACCCTGATTGGAAGGGGTCAGAAGGGGAGGCGTCCGATCAATAAAGACTGTATACTGAATTGTATAAAAGACGTTTTTCCTTTGCTCGGTGTGTCTCAACTTGGAGAGGCACCCGATTCTGCAGACTCGCAAATAAAGCATTTCTTGTTTCCACGATTTAGTCTCTGAGTAGTGATTGTGAGCACAAACAATATATCTCACACACCTACTGTAAGAAATTAAACATGCTGATTCACTTTCTTGATCACTAGATAAGTGTAAAGGGACCTGGTAAAGTTGCTCGTGACAGGGATACCAAGAAACCTGAAGCCGTTAACCATCTCTGCTGATGATCTGTACCCATTCCATAGATGAGTACAGATTGTGTTCAGCCTCGCACTCCTTGAGTCAACAAACACCATTTTGGTCTTTCTGATGTTGAGGGCTAGATGAAAAAGCATTAGGCAAGATTTCAGTATAAAACACAATTAGGAAAAGCAAATCCATAGTAGTGCATGGAGTGGTCCTTGTATTCCATGCTGATTTAGTATTAGGGGTGTGCAGATCAGTTTAAGAAGCTAGAGTAGGCGCTGCTTGTCCTGTCGAGCAAATCAACCGTTTTTCTTTTGCTTCAGATCTTCAGCATCTGCACTGTGTTGCTTCAATGAACTAGTAATATCTACCGACTAATATTTTTGTGTAAGTTTATTTTCTTTCACGTTTGTGATTTTGAGAAACAAACACAGCATTTTCACATGGACAACGTTCATTAGCTGGACAAATGATAACAATATAATTCATCAAAGCAAAAGTAATTGGCAAACCCGTCAAGATTACTGTCATGTTCAGTAAAGCACAGTTTTCACATTATAGCTCCAGATGAAAACATCCCAGGCACAGACCCAGAGAGGTTATTTTGAAAAACAGGAATGCGAGGAGAATTAATCCAGTCCGACAGGTTTTGTGGACATGTGATGGTTACTGTTTTACCCTCAGATCAGATGTAAGGAGCATAATTATGGATCAATAACAAGATATTTTAAAGAATGCAAATTAAAAAAGTGATGCAAGCATGGTAATGTGATATTAAGTTGGGTAATTTAGTCTTCATTCCTGAGGGTTGCAAAGTGCCAAGACTTTGCTGAGGTGTTGTTATTCTAGTTTATTTTCGGGTCACAATGTTGCAGTGGAGGAGGTGTAGACAGACGGGTGGTGATTGGAGTGAAATTGGGAATAAATGTGGCAGGCGACAGGAAATTCAGGTCATCCTTGCCGACAGAATGCAAGTGTCCAGCAAAACGACCACTTGATCTGCGTTTCATTTCTCCAGTGTAAACGACACCAAACTGTGAACACCGAATGCACTGCACCTGATTGAATGAAGTGCAAGTGAATCGCTGTTTCATTTAGAATGATCTTTTCTTTCATTTAGAATTACCTGGCACTCATGGACCTCATCGGAGCCCTCCTGAAAGATAGGCGCTTCTATGTTGTCCTTAACAACAAGCAAAGTCGCTGTCGACGACAACGGAATGGCTTGCCTCAAGGTAGTGTGCTGGCTCCAGTACTATATAACATCTACACCAATGACCAGCCAATGGACCAGAACACTGAGCGGTTCATCTACGCCGACGACCTCTGTTTAACATCCCAAGAGAGTACGTTTGAAGCTGTAGAAGCGAATCTCACCTCAGCCCTAGATGAGCTACACCTCTACTACGAGCGCAACCACCTACACGCAAACCCTGCGAAGACCCAAGCCTGCTCGTTCCATCTCAGGAACCGGGAAGCAAACAGACCCCTTAACATCACATGGTCTGGAACACCTCTCAAGCACTGCACCAACCCTGCCTACCTCGGTGTAACACTGGATCGCACTCTCTCCTATAAGGAACACGTCAAAAACACCAAACTGAAAGTTAACTCCCGAAATAACATCCTCCGGAAGCTGACCAACTCCAAATGGGGAGCCACAGCACACACATTAAGATCTACTGCTCTGGCCCTGTGCTACTCCTCTGCGGAGTATGCGTGTCCTGTTTGGGAGAGATCATCCCATGCCAAGAAACTAGACCCATCGTTGAATAACACCTGCCGCTCAATCACTGGCTGCTTGAAGCCCAACAACATAAACAACCTGCACCTCCTCGCTGGCATTGCCCCTGCTGATGTGAGACAGGAAGTCGCCAGCCGAGTAGAGATGACCAAGGCCACCAGTGATGAACGCCACCTCCTCTACGGACATGTACCCCTGGCCCAATGGCTGAAGTCCAGGAGAAGCTTTCTCAGCCATGTCCAGCCCCTAATAGCAGACTCCAACTATGGACAAAAAGGCTTGAGGACGACCCCCCTCCTACTGACATGGGTATCCCTCCTTCTGAAGCCCTCCCTCCGGGCTCAGAAGCACCATGGGTCCAGTGGAAGACGCTCAACCGCCTGAGAACAGGAACAGGGCGATCAAAAGCTGCCATGGCCAGATGGGGCTATGAAACTGGCCAAACCACCTGTGAATGTGGAGAAGAGGACCATACAATGCAGCACTGCCTTGTCTGCCCCCTACTACCCAACCAGTGCAGCTCAAAGGATCTTGCAGTGTTCAATAAAAACGCAAAGGACTGTGTAAAGGAATGGGAAACTGTCATATAGCCAATCAGCTTCAAAGACACGAAAAGAAGAAGGAGATTTAGAATGATTATTTGAGGCGCATTTTGTTTTTCCTGGGTGACTACCAGAGATGTAACATTTAACCACGGAACTTCCATTGCTCTCTCTAGTGTATGTGAGCACCCGAAGAAAACCCACGGGGTCACACGGAGAATGTACTGTGCAAACTCCGTACACACACCACCAATGGTCACGATTGAACATGGGTCTCTGGTGCTGTAGGGCAGTGTCTACCAATGTCTACCACTGCAGTGTCTACCACTGCTCTACTGTGCCTAAAGGGGCTGTCCCACTTGGGCGACCTAATCCTCGAGTTAAAAAGAGTGTCGTCAACCTTCCAGCTCGAGGGCGCTCGCCTGGAAAGCCTCGAGCTGGATCGACCGTCCGCGTTGAAACCGCGAGCTGGATCGAACGCACACGCACACGCACACACACACACACACACACACACACACACACCGCAACGGCGGGGGCCAGGGAAAATGGGGGTTAGGGTTGGGAAGAGAAGGGGAGAGATGGAGTGGACACATTTTTAAGAGGTTTAATAAAGGTTAGCGGGCATCTTCCTTGGTCCTGAAAACTCCAATGAGCCAATCAAAATGCCCGGTCAGTGAATGAGATTGCCAACGGCTACCCTCGAGTGCCTGTAACTAAATAGTGACCCCACTCCACTCCACTACGAGTTAAAAAGAACCATGCTGACCAAATTCTACTTGTGGAAATGTTTTCAAAATGCTGAAAATTTTTCCACAGCCTAGCTGAGGCCACGGATATTCGGGAACTTCCCTCGAGCATGAAGGAGAGTTCCAGTGACCAAATAGGACCTCCTAGGACCACGTGTTGACCATGCTGCGAGTTTGAAGGTCGAAGACACTGTTCTAAACTCACAGATTAAGTCGCCCAAGTGGGACAGCACCTTAATAGTGTCCATCGTGATGCTATTAAAATACCTGCCTCACTGCTAGGTACCTTCTATCTCTAGTTTCCCTTTCCCCAGACTCTCACTCTGAAGAAGAGTCTCAATCCAAAATGTCACCTATTCCTTTTCTCCAGATATGCTGTCTGACCTGCTGAGTTATTTCAGCATGTTGGGTCTATCTTCAGTGTCAACCAGCATCTGCTGTTCCTTCTTACACATTTTGTCTGCTTCACTGAGAAATCTCCTCAAGGTATGCCTGCATGGAAGAAGTTCTCCTCTCTATGACGAGAGTTCGATAACATCCTCTCTCGTTGCTATGTACCCTCTATATCTCCCATTTCCCGTTCCTCTGACTCTCAGTCTGAAGAAGGGTCTCAACCCAAAACGTCACCTATTCCTTTCCTACAGACATGTTGCCTGGCTCGCTGAGTTTTACAGCTTTTTACGTCTATCTTCAGTGTAAACCAGCATCTGCAGTTAATTCCTACACAATTGTCCTGTCTTTATAGGTGGAATAGGACTCTCTTCTTGCAAGGCTCTGTTCTATTTTTAGGTGGGACCCCGGAACAGTCAACGGGAATTAGAAGAATGAATGTGCTGGGAGATTGTTAACAGCTGCAGGTTAAATAAGGTTGTTGTAGTAGGGGATTTTAACTTTCCTTATATAGACTGGGGAAATCATAGCGTGAAGGGTTTAGATGGGGTGCAATTCCTCAAAAGTGCTCATGAGAGTTTTCTTAAGCAGTATGTGGAGGCCCCACATGTGAGAGGGCAATGCTGGATCTAGTATTGGGAAAGGTAAGTTAATGAAGTGTGTGTGGAGGAGCCTTTTGGGACCAGTGACCACAGTTCGATTAGGTTTAAGATAGTTATGGATAAGGACTGAGAGGGTCCATGTGTTAAAATGCTCACATGGGATAAGGCCAACTTTGAGGGTATGAGAGAAGGTTTCGCTCAAGTTGACTGGAGCAGGTCATTAGATGGGGAAGGTCCATTGGCCAAGTGGGATGTTTTTAAAAGTGTACTAAAGACAGCTCTGGATGTGTACGTTAGAGTGAAGGACAAAGCAGGCAAACGTAAGGAAGTTTGGCTGACGAGTGAAATTTCGATGTTAATCAAAAACAACAAGGTTGCATGGGACAGGTATAGGCAGCTGGGGTCAAGTGCATCCCTGGAGGAGTTTCGGGAGCTAAGGAGTAAACTAAAAAAGGAAATCAGAAGGGCAAAAAGGGGCCAGGAGATAGCTCTGCCGGGTAGCATTAAGGACAATCCCAAAAGATTTAACAAATACATAAGAGGGAAAAGGGTAACTAGAGAGAGAGAGTGGGACCTCTCAGGAATCAAAGCGGTCACCTCTGTGTGGAGCCACAGGAGATGGGCAAGGTCCTCAATGAGTATTTCTCCTTGGTATTTACCGAGGAGAAAGCCAGTAGGATGGAGGAAATTGGAGCAGTCACTGGAAGTGTCTTGAGAGCAGTCAGGGTTACGGTTGAAGAAGTACTGAAGGTATTGTCGTGTTTGAAGGTAGACAAATCTCCAGGGCTGTCCGAGGACATTGTGGGAAACCAGAGAGGAAATTGCGGGAGTCCTGGTTGAAATTTACGAGTCGTCCTTAAATACAGGAGAGGTGCTGGAAGACTGGAGGGTAGCAAATGTTGTACCTCTTATTAAGAAGGGCTGCAGGGAAAATGCTGGGAACTATAGGCCGGTGAGCTTAACATCTGTAGTTGGTAAGTAAATGGTGCGTATTCTGAGGGATAGGATATACAGGCATTTGGATGGACAAGGGCTGATTAGGGATAGTCAGCAGGGTTTTGTACATGGGAGGTCATGTGTCACAAATCTGATTGATTTTTTTGAAGGCATGACCAAATATGTTGATGAAGGCAAAGCTGTAGATGTGTGTACATGGACTTCATTCAGTAAGGCGTTCAACAAGGTTCTGCATGGTAGGCTGCTCTGGAAGGTTAGATCACATGGGATCCAAGGAGAGATAGCTGAATAGATATAAACATAGAAACATAGAAAATAGGTGCAGGAGTAGGCCATTCGGCCCTTCGAGCCTGCACTGCCATTCAATATGATCATGGCTGATCATCCAACTCAGTATCCTGTACCTGCGTTCTCTCCATACCCCCTGATCCCTTTAGCCACAAGGGCCACATCTAACTCCCTCTTAAATATAGCCAATGAACTGGCCTCAACTACATTCTATGGCAGAGAATTCCAGAGATTCACCACTCTCTGTGTGAAAAATGTTTTTCTCATCTCAGTCCTAAAATATTTCCCCTTTATCCTTAAACTGTGACCGCTTGTTCTGGACTTCCCCAACATCGGGAACAATCTTCCTGTATCTAGCCTGTCCAACCCCTTAAGAATTTTGTAAGTTTCTATAAGATCCCTCCTCAAACTTCTAAATTCTAGCGAGTACAAGCCGAGTCTATCCAGTCTTTCTTCATATGAAAGTCCTGACATCCCAGGAATCAGTCTGGTGAACCTTCTCTGTACTCCCTCTATGGCAAGAATGTATTTCCTCAGATTAGGAGACCAAAACTGTAAGCAATACTCCAGGTGTGGTCTCACCCTGTACAACTGTAATAGAACCTCCCTGCTCCTATACTCAAATCCTTTTGCTATGAATGCTAACATATCATTCGCTTTCTTCACTTCCTGCTGCACCTGCATGCCTACTTTCAATGTCTGGTGTACCATGACACCCAGGTCTCGTTGCATCTCCCCTTTTCCTAATCGGCCACCATTCAGGTAATAGTCTACTTTCCTGTTTTTGCCACCAAAGTGGATAACCTCACATTATCTACAATAGATAGCAAGTTGGCCCCATGGAAGAAAGCAGAGGGTAATGGTGGAAGGTTGTTTCTCAGACTGGAGGCCTGGTGGTGTGCCTCAGGGTTCGGTGCTTGTGACTGTTTGTCATCTACACCAATGATTTTGAAGGGAACATACAGGGCAAGATTAGCAAGTTTGCTGATGATACAAAAGTTAGTGGTTTTGCAGATAGTGAAGATGGTTTTGAACGATTGCAGCAGGATCTGGATGGATTGGCCAGGTGGGCTGAGGAATATTTGATGGAATTTAATACAGAAAAGTGTGAGGTGTCGCATTTTGGGATGACGAACAAGGGCAGGACCTACACAGTAAATGGAAGGCCTCTGGGTAGTGTTGTAGAGCAGAGGGATCTGGGAGTACAAGTGCATAGTTCCTTGAAGGTCGAGTCGATCAAAAAGGCTTTTGGCACTTTGGCCTTCATCAGTCAGAGCGTTGAGTATAGAAGTTGGGAGGTCATGTTGCAGTTGTATAAGACGTTGGTGAGACCGCATTTGGAATATTGTGTTCAGTTCTAGTCACCATGTTATAGGAAATATATTGTCAAGCTCAGAAAAGATTCATGAGGATGTTGTCAGGACTAGAGGGTGTGAGCTATAGGGAGAGGTTGAGTAGGCTGGGTCTGAATTCCATGGAGTGCAGGAGTGCATGTAGAAATTACAGCTGTGTTTATACCAACCCCCCCCCCCCCCATTTCAGGGGACCATAATGTTTGAGACACATGGCTTGGCAGGTGTTTGTAATTATTCTGGGGTGTTTAAATGCCTCCTTAATGCAGGTATACAAGAGCACTCAGCACCTAGTCTTTCCTCCAGTCTTTCCATCACCTTAGGATGCTTTTATTACTGTTTATCAACATGAGGACAAATGTTGTGCCAATGAAAGTCAATGTAACCATTATGAGACTGCGAAATAAAAATAAAACTGTGACGTCCCAACTTCTATACTCAAGAATAGAGCAGGGTAACTTGGACTGGTTGGGGGCAGTGGGCAGATGCATGGCAGATGAAGTTTAATGCGGGTAAATGTGAGGTAGCCAAAACAGGAAGGCAGATTACTATCTAAATGGCATCAAGATGGGAAAAGGGGAAGTACAACGGGATCTGGGGGCCCTTGTACATCAGCCTATAAAAGTAAGCATACAGAACAGCAGGCAGTGAAGAAAGAGAATGGCATGTTGGCCTTTATAACACGAGGAATCGAATATAGGAGCAAAGAGGTCCTTCTGCAGTTGTACAGAGCCCTAGTGAGACCACACCTGGAGCATTGTGTGCAGTTCTGGTCCCCTAATTTGAGAAAGGACATTCTTGCTGTTGAGGGAGTGCAGCGTAGGTTTACAAGGTTAATTCCCGGGATGGCAGGACTGTCATATGCTGAGAGAATGGAGCAGCTGGGCTTGTACACTCTGGAGTTTAGAGGGATGAGAGGGCATCTCATTGAAACATATAAGATTGTTAAGGGTTTGGACACGCTAGAGGCAGGAAACATGTTCCCGATGTTGGGGGAGTCCAGAACCAGGGGCCACAGTTTAAGAATAAGGAGTAAGCCATTTAGAACGGAGATGAGGAAACACTTTTTCTCACAGAGAGTGGTGAGTCTGTGGAGTTCTCTGCCCCAGAGAATTCTGAGTGGAGGCAGGTTCTCTGGATGCTTTCAAGAGAGAGCTAGATAGGGCTCTTAAAAATAGCGGAGTCAGGGGATATGGGGAGAAGGCAGGGACGGGGTACTGATTGGGGATGATCAGCCATAATCACATTGAATGGTGGTGCTGGCTCGAAGTGTAATTCAATCGCAGCTTCATCTGGAATAAATATTTGAGGTACATTTTATTTTTCCTGGGCGACTACCAAAAATGTAACATTTATCCCCAGAACTGCCAAATGTGCTCACCAGTGTATGTGAGAGGAATCCATGGTCATTTAAATCTACCCACATATTAAAGACATCATGCTGCTTACATTTGAGATGCCACATCAGTTTTATAACTGATGATCTGATTATAAAGTCATGTGACAGTAGCGGAATTAGGCCATTCAGCCCATCAAGTCTACTTCAGAGGAGGAGGAGCCATCTTGGGGAACGGCTGCTAACCAGCAGCCGTCCGTTTAATTCATTTTTTTTCCAGTTTTTAGTTAGTTTTGTTCGTCGTTTTTTCAGAGAAATGGACTTCTTATTGTGGGGGGAAGGAGGTAACCTTACTTCTAGGTCCCTACCTAGTCGGTGAGGCAGCTTTTTCTCTGGGCTGCCCGTCGACCCGTCCTCGTGGCCTACCAGCGGGCTTGGAGCGCCGTTTCCTGGTGGGGACCGCCCAGCACCTCGGCTTCGGTGGCGGCACAGCGCTGGAGCGCCATCGCGGAGCGGGGCGGGCGATGTCTTGCCTGGGTTGGACCGGTGAGCTGGACCGCCGTGAGCAACACCTCCGGGCTGCGGGTCTGCGGAGCGGAGCGGGCGGCGCCGACATTAACATCAGGAGCCTGGGAGCTCCAACTCGGTGCGTCCTTGTCGGCTTCGGAAGCTGACAATCCCCTGCTAGGAAGCGGCCGTTCCAGGTGGCCCAGCCGCTGTGAGGACTATCCCGACGCCGGGGCAACACCACCCGGCCAGAACGGCCAGGAACATCGGGCATCCGTTGAGGCAACAGCGGTGGCCTTAATAGGCCTGACTTTTGGGAGAACTGGGGTTGGGGACTGAACGTTTGTGCCTTCCCCCCACAGTGGTATTCACTGTGGGGGGATGATTTTTCTGTGTGTAAGGTGCTTTGTTAGTCTGTGTCCAAGATGGCTGTCGGAAGAGAGAGTGGACGCTGGCGCGCTTTAGCTGCCGCTGCTCTCTCTTCACATTGTGTTTTTTTTGATTTTTTGATTTTGTGTCTTTGGAGCGATTTCTATCTTTAATTTGTGTATTGATGATGTCCTTATTATTTATTTTTCTCCGACTATATGTTTTTTTTCTCTTCTGTTTAATCTTTGTAAGGTGACCTTGAGATTTGAAAGGCGCCCGAAAATAAAATTTATTATTATTATTATTATTATTATTATTACTTCATCATTCAATCACGACTGATCCATCTGTCGCTCCCAATCCCATTCTCCTGCCTTCTCCCCATAAACATCTGACACCCGTACTAATCAAGAATCTATCTCTGACTTTAACATATCCACTGACTTGGCCTCCACAGACTTCTGTGGCAAAGAATTCCATAGTTTCATTACCCGCTGACTAAATAAATTCCTCCTCATCTCCTTCTTATCAGAGCGTCCTTAACGTCTGAGGCTATGACCTCTAGTCCTAGACACTCCAACTAGAGGATATATCCTCTCTGCATCCACTCTATCCAAGCCTTTCACTATTCTGTACGTTTCATTAAGGTCCCCCCTCATTCTTCTAAACTCCAGCGAGCACAGGCCCTTTGCTGACAAACGCTCATCACATGTTAACCTATATATTAACACATGTTTATCTACCAGTATATTCCCTGAGAAATATTAATTAATTACAAACAAATTTAAAACACACCACAGAAGTAATAGTCCAATTACAAATCTGTTGTATAAAGTGAAACTGTACTCTTACAGTAAGGGCTATCTAAAATGGGATTTCACCTTCAATACAACACACTCAGAGGTGCAGAGTTGGAAAAGGAATACCACATACAACTCCATACTGCAGTGAAATTTCATAGGAAGCTGCACTTGTTTCTCAATAGTACATGGTGTACTTTTTGAAACAGTGTGTGTGCATTTGCACTATAAATAACTTAATAGCAGGGAGGATACAGCATGGAAACAGGCTTTCAGCCCATTGTGTCAACACTGACCATTGATTGCCCTACACCAGATCCCAATGTTATTCCACTTTTGTGCAGAAACTCCACACCGAAATGGCTCTACTAGCTGTGTCATTATGTCATCCTTATGATATCCCACCTAATCCAGATTCACAACCAAAATGGCACTCTTAACACTGATAATGCACTCAGGAATTGATCTTGAGTCTTACCGACATCTGCATTATTTAACATCTAGAGCTGTTTTATTTAGTTGTAGTCCCCATGGGGGAGAAAGGGGGCGTCCTGAAGATAATGTGATAATGAGGCCGAGAGAGGACCCAGAGGAAAGAGAGATAAGAAGAATGTTATTAGCTTTGGAACAGCAGGAAGTCTAGGAATGGGGTTTAATACAGGAAGCGTAGCAAAAGAAAAAGGGAGGATTGTGAGGGATAAAATGATTAAACCACCATCATTGTGAGGGGCCGACTGTTTGAAGTCACCGACCTTGTAATTCGAACAAACAGTCAGACCTTCAGAGCTGTTGATAACATTGTAGAATAACAAGATGAGGTAAGGAATGTAGCTGACAACACAGAAGCTTTTCTTTCTTATCAGAGTTATTTAGAACTGAATTGTATAAAAGACGTTTTTCCTTTGCTCTTGAGAGTTCCAGTGACCAAATAGGACCTCCTAGGACCACGTGTTGACCATGCTGCGAGTTTGAAGGTCGAAGACACTGTTCTAAACTCACAGATTAAGTCGCCCAAGTGGGACAGCACCTTAATAGTGTCCATCGTGATGCTATTAAAATACCTGCCTCACTGCTAGGTACCTTCTATCTCTAGTTTCCCTTTCCCCAGACTCTCACTCTGAAGAAGAGTCTCAATCCAAAATGTCACCTATTCCTTTTCTCCAGATATGCTGTCTGACCTGCTGAGTTATTTCAGCATGTTGGGTCTATCTTCAGTGTCAACCAGCATCTGCTGTTCCTTCTTACACATTTTGTCTGCTTCACTGAGAAATCTCCTCAAGGTATGCCTGCATGGAAGAAGTTCTCCTCTCTATGACGAGAGTTCGATAACATCCTCTCTCGTTGCTATGTACCCTCTATATCTCCCATTTCCCGTTCCTCTGACTCTCAGTCTGAAGAAGGGTCTCAACCCAAAACGTCACCTATTCCTTTCCTACAGACATGTTGCCTGGCTCGCTGAGTTTTCCAGCTTTTTACGTCTATCTTCAGTGTAAACCAGCATCTGCAGTTAATTCCTACACAATTGTCCTGTCTTTATAGGTGGAATAGGACTCTCTTCTTGCAAGGCTCTGTTCTATTTTTAGGTGGGACCCCGGAACAGTCAACGGGAATTAGAAGAATGAATGTGCTGGGAGATTGTTAACAGCTGCAGGTTAAATAAGGTTGTTGTAGTAGGGGATTTTAACTTTCCTTATATAGACTGGGGAAATCATAGCGTGAAGGGTTTAGATGGGGTGCAATTACTCAAAAGTGCTCATGAGAGTTTTCTTAAGCAGTATGTGGAGGCCCCACATGTGAGAGGGCAATGCTGGATCTAGTATTGGGAAAGGTAAGTTAATGAAGTGTGTGTGGAGGAGCCTTTTGGGACCAGTGACCACAGTTCGATTAGGTTTAAGATAGTTATGGATAAGGACTGAGAGGGTCCATGTGTTAAAATGCTCACATGGGGTAAGGCCAACTTTGAGGGTATGAGAGAAGGTTTCGCTCAAGTTGACTGGAGCAGGTCATTAGATGGGGAAAGGTCCATTGGCCAAGTGGGATGTTTTTAAAAGTGTACTAAAGACAGCTCTGGATGTGTACGTTAGAGTGAAGGACAAAGCAGGCAAACGTAAGGAAGTTTGGCTGACGAGTGAAATTTCGATGTTAATCAAAAACAACAAGGTTGCATGGGACAGGTATAGGCAGCTGGGGTCAAGTGCATCCCTGGAGGAGTTTCGGGAGCTAAGGAGTAAACTAAAAAAGGAAATCAGAAGGGCAAAAAGGGGCCAGGAGATAGCTCTGCCGGGTAGCATTAAGGACAATCCCAAAAGATTTAACAAATACATAAGAGGGAAAAGGGTAACTAGAGAGAGAGTGGGACCTCTCAGGAATCAAAGCGGTTACCTCTGTGTGGAGCCACAGGAGATGGGCAAGGTCCTCAATGAGTATTTCTCCTTGGTATTTACCGAGGAGAAAGCCAGTAGGATGGAGGAAATTGGAGCAGTCACTGGAAGTGTCTTGAGAGCAGTCAGGGTTATGGTTGAAGAAGTACTGAAGGTACTGTCGTGTTTGAAGGTAGACAAATCTCCAGGGCTGTCCGAGGACATTGTGGGAAACCAGAGAGGAAATTGCGGGAATCCTGGTTGAAATTTACGAGTCGTCCTTAAATACAGGAGAGGTGCTGGAAGACTGGAGGGTAGCAAATGTTGTACCTCTTATTAAGAAGGGCTGCAGGGAAAATGCTGGGAACTATAGGCCGGTGAGCTTAACATCTGTAGTTGGTAAGTAAATGGTGCGTATTCTGAGGGATAGGATATACAGGCATTTGGATGGGCAAGGGCTGATTAGGGATAGTCAGCAGGGTTTTGTACATGGGAGGTCATGTGTCACAAATCTGATTGATTTTTTTGAAGGCATGACCAAATATGTTGATGAAGGCAAAGCTGTAGATGTGTGTACATGGACTTCATTCAGTAAGGCGTTCAACAAGGTTCTGCATGGTAGGCTGCTCTGGAAGGTTAGATCACATGGGATCCAAGGAGAGATAGCTGAATAGATATAAACATAGAAACATAGAAAATAGGTGCAGGAGTAGGCCATTCGGCCCTTCGAGCCTGCACTGCCATTCAATATGATCATGGCTGATCATCCAACTCAGTATCCTGTACCTGCCTTCTCTCCATACCCCCTGATCCCTTTAGCCACAAGGGCCACATCTAACTCCCTCTTAAATATAGCCAATGAACTGGCCTCAACTACATTCTATGGCAGAGAATTCCAGAGATTCACCACTCTCTGTGTGAAAAATGTTTTTCTCATCTCAGTCCTAAAATATTTCCCCTTTATCCTTAAACTGTGACCCCTTGTTCTGGACTTCCCCAACATCGGGAACAATCTTCCTGTATCTAGCCTGTCCAACCCCTTAAGAATTTTGTAAGTTTCTATAAGATCCCCCCTCAATCTTCTAAATTCTAGCTAGTACAAGCCGAGTCTATCCAGTCTTTCTTCATATGAAAGTCCTGACATCCCAGGAATCAGTCTGGTGAACCTTCTCTGTACTCCCTCTATGGCAAGAATGTCTTTCCTCAGATTAGGAGACCAAAACTGTACGCAATACTCCAGGTGTGGTCTCACCCTGTACAACTGCAATAGAACCTCCCTGCTCCTATACTCAAATCCTTTTGCTATGAATGCTAACATATCATTCGCTTTCTTCACTGCCTGCTGCACCTGCATGCCTACTTTCAATGTCTGGTGTACCATGACACCCAGGTCTCGTTGCATCTCCCCTTTTCCTAATCGGCCACCATTCAGGTAATAGTCCACTTTCCTGTTTTTGCCACCAAAGTGGATAACCTCACATTATCTACAATAGATAGCAAGTTGGCCCCATGGAAGAAAGCAGAGGGTAATGGTGGAAGGTTGTTTCTCAGACTGGAGGCCTGGTGGTGTGCCTCAGGGTTCGGTGCTTGTGACTGTTTGTCATCTACACCAATGATTTTGAAGGGAACATACAGGGCAAGATTAGCAAGTTTGCTGATGATACAAAAGTTAGTGGTTTTGCAGATAGTAAAGATGGTTTTGAACGATTGCAGCAGGATCTGGATCGATTGGCCAGGTGGGCTGAGGAATGTTTGATGGAATTTAGTACAGAAAAGTGTGAGGTGTCGCATTTTGGGATGTCGAACAAGGGCAGGACCTACACAGTAAATGGAAGGCCTCTGGGTAGTGTTGTAGAGCAGAGGGATCTGGGAGTACAAGTGCATAGTTCCTTGAAGGTCGAGTCGATCAAAAAGGCTTTTGGCACTTTGGCCTTCATCAGTCAGAGCGTTGAGTATAGAAGTTGGGAGGTCATGTTGCACTTGTATAAGACGTTGGTGAGACCGCATTTGGAATATTGTGTTCAGTTCTAGGCACCATGTTATAGGAAATATATTGTCAAGCTCAGAAAAGATTCATGAGGATGTTGTCAGGACTAGAGGGTGTGAGCTATAGGGAGAGGTTGAGTAGGCTGGGTCTGAATTCCATGGAGTGCAGGAGGATAAGGGGTGATCTTATAGAGGTGTATAAGATCATGAGAGGAATAGGTCGGGTAGATGCGCTGTCTTTCGTCCTGAGTAGGGGAATTGAGGACCAGAGGACATAGGTTCAAGGTGAAGGGGAAAAGATTTAATAGGAATCCGAGAGATTCCTCATACAAAGGGTGGTGGGTGTATGGAACAAGCTGCCAGAGGAGGTAGTTGAGGCTGGAACTATCCCATCATTTAAGAAACAGTTGGGCAGGTACATGGACAGGACAGTTTGGAGGGATATGGATTAAGCGCAGGCAAGTGGAATAGTGTAGCTGTGACATTGTTGGCCGGTGTGGGTGAGTTGGGCCGAAGGGCCTGTTTCCACACTGTATCACTCTATGACTGACTCTATGGCCAATTCCACTTCTTGCGCTCACAAATGGTAGTAGCAAGGCTCGACTTAATGTGAAGCTGAAGAACCCACCAAGTCACATATGTCAGTGAATTGCCGAGCCTGATGAATGAAAGTCCCCATTCATTATTGCTTTAACCAATTAGAATGCTAGGGTAAAGAGTTTAAAAGAGCACCCTCACATTCTTCCTTCGCAACCAACAGATTAAAAAAAATGTCAAAAGGTAACAACAGAGAATGCACCCTTGTAATGATTATTAAAGCTCAGTTTAAGCATGCATTTAAATACCAGTGCCTGCCATAACGTTTGGGTCAAACACCTATCATTTATTTATTTGTCTCTACTCCACAATTTGAGATTTGTAATAGAACAAATCACATGTGGTTCAAGTGCACATTGTCAGATTTTATTAAAGGGTATTTTTATACATTTTGCTTTCACCATGTAGAAATTACAGCTGTGTTTATACCTACCCCCCCCCATTTCAGGGGACCATAATGTTTGAGACACATGGCTTTGCAGGTGTTTGTAATTATTCTGGGGTGTTTAAATGCCTCCTTAAATGCCTCCCGACGTGGCTTAAATGGCCACGGGACAATTCGCCATCGCCCGCCGGGGGCTTTGACTTTGACTCTGACATCGGGGGGGGGGGGGGGGGTGCAGTGGAGAGAAAAGTTTTTTTGGCCTTCCATCACAGCAATGTGATGGATGTTTATGTAAAATATGTTGTGTCTTGGGTCTATTTGTTTGTAATGTATGGCTGCAGAAACGGCATTTCGTTTGGACCTCAAGGGGTCCAAATGACAATAAATTGAATTGAATTGAATTGAATTAATGCAGGTATACAAGAGCACTCAGCACCTAGTCTTTCCTCCAGTCTTTCCATCACCTTAGGATACTTTTATTACTGTTTATCAACATGAGGACAAATGTTGTGCCAATGAAAGTCAATGTAACCATTATGAGACTGCGAAATAAAAATAAAACTGTGACGTCCCAACTTCTATACTCAAGAATAGAGCAGGGTAACTTGGACTGGTTGGGGGCAGTGGGCAGATGCATGGCAGATGAAGTTTAATGCGGGTAAATGTGAGGTAGCCAAAACAGGAAGGCAGATTACTATCTAAATGGCATCAAGATGGGAAAAGGGGAAGTACAACGGGATCTGGGGGCCCTTGTACATCAGCCTATAAAAGTAAGCATACAGAACAGCAGGCAGTGAAGAAAGAGAATGGCATGTTGGCCTTTATAACACGAGGAATCGAATATAGGAGCAAAGAGGTCCTTCTGCAGTTGTACAGAGCCCTAGTGAGACCACACCTGGAGCATTGTGTGCAGTTCTGGTCCCCTAATTTGAGAAAGGACATTCTTGCTGTTGAGGGAGTGCAGCGTAGGTTTACAAGGTTAATTCCCGGGATGGCGGGACTGTCATATGCTGAGAGAATGGAGCATCTGGGCTTGTACACTCTGGAGTTTAGAGGGATGAGAGGGCATCTCATTGAAACATATAAGATTGTTAAGGGTTTGGACACGCTAGAGGCAGGAAACATGTTCCCGATGTTGGGGGAGTCCAGAACCAGGGGCCACAGTTTAAGAATAAGGAGTAAGCCATTTAGAACGGAGATGAGGAAACACTTTTTCTCACAGAGAGTGGTGAGTCTGTGGAGTTCTCTGCCCCAGAGAATTCTGAGTGGAGGCAGGTTCTCTGGATGCTTTCAAGAGAGAGCTAAATAGGGCTCTTAAAAATAGCGGAGTCAGGGGATATGGGGAGAAGGCAGGAACGGGGTACTGATTGGGGATGATCAGCCATAATCACATTGAATGGTGGTGCTGACTCGAAGGGCCGAATGGCCTCCCCCTGCACCTATTGTCTATTGTCTATTGTCTATAAAGACAGCCGAACCTTAGGCTTAACAAAATCAATTGTTTGGAACATCATTAATTAGAAAGAGAGCACTGGTAAGCTTACCAATTGCAAAGGGACTGGCAGGCCAAGGAAGACCTCCACAGCTGATGACAGACTTCTCTCTATAATAAAGAGAAATCTCCAAACACCTGTCCGACAGATCAGAAACACTCTTCAGGAATCAGGTGTGGATTTGTCAATGACACTGTCTGCAGAAGACTTCAGAAATACAGAGGCTACACTGCAAGACGCAAACCGCTGGTTAGCCGCAAAAATAGGATGGCCAGGTTACAGTTTGCCAAGAGGTACTTAAAAGAGCAACCACAGTTCTGGAAAAAGATCTAGTGGACAGATGAGACAAAGATTAATTTATATCAATTGATGGCAAGAGCAAAGTATGGAGGAGAGAAGGAACTGCCTAAGATCCAAAGCATACCACCTCATCTGTGAAACACGATGGTGGGGGTGTTATGGTCTGGACATGTATGGCTGCTGAAGGTACTGGCTCACTTATTTCATTGCTGACACAACTGCTGATGGTGGTAGCATAATGAATTCTGAAGTTCAAACAAATGCCTCTAAACTCATTGGCCGGTGGTTCATTCTACAGCAAGACAATGATCCCAAACATACTGCTAAAGCAACAAAGGAGTTTTTGAAAACCAAAAAAATGGTAATTCCTTGATCAATCACCCGATCTGAACCCAATTGAGCATGTCTTTTATATGCTGAAGAGAAAACTGAAAGGGGACTAGGCCCCAAAACAAGCATAAGCTAAAGATGGCTGCAATATAGGCCTGGCCGAGCATCACCAGAGAAGACACCAGCAACTGGTGATGTCCATCAATCGCATACTTCAAGCAGTCATTGCATGCAAAGGATATGCAACAAAATACTAAACATGACTGCTTTCATTTTCATGACATTGCTGTGTCCCAAACATTATGGTGCCCTGAAATGGGGGGACTATGTATAAACACAGTTGTAATTTCTACACGGTTAAACCAAAATGTATAAAAATGGCCTTTATTAAAATCTGACAATGTGCACTTTAACCACGTCTGATTTTTTTCTATTACAAATCTCAAAATGTGGAGTACAGAGGCAAATAAATAAATGATGGGTCTTTGTCCTAAACATTGTGGAGGGCACTGTAAATGTGGATATTTGGAAATCAATCCCTGCTAGAGTGGAGCTCATCTAGTCCAGCAGGTTTTATAGAAACATAGAAAATTGGTGCATGAGTAGGCCATTCGGCCCTTCGAGCCTGCACCGCCATTCAATATGATCATGGCTGATCATCCAACTCAGTATCCTGTACCTGCCTTCTCTCCATACCCCTGATCCCTTTAGCTACAAGGGTCACATCGAACTCCCTCTTAAATATAGCCAATGAACTGGCCTCAACTACCTTCTGTGGCAGAGAATTCCAGAGATTCACCACTCTCTGTGTGAAAAATGTTTTTCTCATCTTGGTCCTAAAAGACTTCCCCCTTATCCTTAAACTGTGACCCCTTGTTCTGGACTTCCCCAACATTGGGAACAATTTTCCTGCATCTAGCCTGTCCAACCCCTTAAGAATTTTGTACGTTTTATGGTGGGATGGGTTCCCAGTTTGGGTCAGCTGAGTTTTTCTGTGCTGCAGATTGGGGTGTGTGGAGCCTTTACGGTTTTAAAGAATGATCTGTAAGACAAAAGACCGGAGGATATTGCTAAGTTAGATCAGATGATAAGGAGCAGGGGTACAGATCATTAGCAAGATATTGTAGGAAGCATGTTGAGAAAGGGACACAAGCATGCTAAGATGGAATTGATGATAGGGATGTTTATCTGAAGTTGGGCAATTCAGTCTTCAGCCCATCAAGTCTACTTCAGAGGAGGAGGAGCCATCTTGGGGAACGGCTGCTAACCACCAGCCGTCCGTTTAATTCATTTTATTTCAGTTTTTAGTTAGTTTTGTTCGTCGTTTTTTCAGAGAAATGGACTTCTTATTGTGGGGGGAAGGGGGTAACCTTACTTCTAGGTCCCTACCTAGTCGGTGAGGCAGCTTTTTCTCTGGGCTGCCCGTCGACCCGTCCTCGTGGCCTACCAGTGGGCTTGGAGCGCCGTTTCCTGGTGGGGACCGCCCAGCACCTCGGCTTCGGTGGCGGCACAGCGCTGGAGCGCCATCGCGGAGCGGAGCGGGCGATGTCTTGCCTGGGTTGGACCGGTGAGCTGGACCGCCGAGAGCAACACCTCCGGGCTGCGGGTCTGCGGAGCGGAGCGGGCGGCGCCAACATTAACATCGGGAGCCTGGGAGCTCCAACTCGGTGCGTCCTTGTCGGCTTCGGAAGCTGACAATCCCCTGCTAGGAAGCGGCCGTTCCAGGTGGCCCAGCCGCTGTGAGGACTATCCCGACGCCGGGGCAACACCACCAGGCCAGAACGGCCAGGAACATCGGGCATCCGTTGAGGCAACAGCGGTGGCCTAAATAGGCCTGACGTTTGGGAGAACTGGGGTTGGGGACTGAACTTTTGTGCCTTCCCCCCACAGTGGTATCCACTGTGGGGGGATGATTTTTCTGTGTGTAAGGTACTTTGTTAGTCTGTGTCCAAGATGGCTGTCGGAAGAGAGAGTGGACGCTGGCGCGCTTTAGCTGCCGCTGCTCTCTCTTCACATTGTGTTTTTTTTGATTTTTTGATTTTGTGTCTTTGGAGCGATTTCTATCTTTAATTTGTGTATTGATGATGTCCTTATTATTTATTTTTCTCCGACTATATGTTTTTTTTCTCTTCTGTTTAATCTTTGTAAGGTGACCTTGAGATTTGAAAGGCGCCCGAAAATAAAATTTATTATTATTATTATTATTATTATTATTACTTCATCATTCAATCACGACTGATCCATCTGTCGCTCCCAATCCCATTCTCCTGCCTTCTCCCCATAAACATCTGACACCCGTACTAATCAAGAATCTATCTCTGACTTTAACATATCCACTGACTTGGCCTCCACAGACTTCTGTGGCAAAGAATTCCATAGTTTCATTACCCGCTGACTAAATAAATTCCTCCTCATCTCCTTCTTATCAGAGCATCCTTAACGTCTGAGGCTATGACCTCTAGTCCTAGACACTCCAACTAGAGGATATATCCTCTCTGCATCCACTCTATCCAAGCCTTTCACTATTCTGTACGTTTCATTAAGGTCCCCCCTCATTCTTCTAAACTCCAGCGAGCACAGGCCCTTTGCTGACAAACGCTCATCACATGTTAACCTATATATTAACACATGTTTATCTACCAGTATATTCCCTGAGAAATATTAATTAATTACAAACAAATTTAAAACACACCACAGAAGTAATAGTCCAATTACAAATCTGTTGTATAAAGTGAAACTGTACTCTTACAGTAAGGGCTATCTAAAATGGGATTTCACCTTCAATACAACACACTCAGAGGTGCAGAGTTGGAAAAGGAATACCACATAAAACTCTATACTGCAGTGAAATTTCATAGGAAGCTGCACTTGTTTCTCAATAGTACATGGTGTACTTTTTGAAACAGTGTGTGGGCATTTGCATTATAAATAACTTAATAGCAGGGAGGATACAGCATGGAAACAGGCTTTCAGCCCATTGTGTCAACACTGACCATTGATTGCCCTACACCAGATCCCAATGTTATTCCACTTTTGTGCAGAAACTCCACACCGAAATGGCTCTACTAGCTGTGTCATTATGTCATCCTTATGATATCGCACCTAATCCAGATTCACAACCAAAATGGCACTCTTAACACTGATAATGCACTCAGGAATTGATCTTGAGTCTTAACGACATCTGCATTATTTAACATATAGAGCTGTTTTATTTACAATTTGAAAGCCATTAATAATAGTCTCAGAGGAGAAGGTTGCTTGGAACACCTGCTTGTAACAGTAAAATTAAGCTGACCCATCTTAATCTTGGTTGATTGGAGAAGATGATGTTGACAGCTGTAGACTTGGCTACTATGGAACCAAAGACTACTTGCGGATCAGAGAAGATTGAAGTGATAATGTGACTCAAATCCAATCCTATTTGTCACATTATACCTCTTATGCCATTTCCTCTTATACCATTATCATTTGCTTGCAACTGGACATAGAGAGACCAAACAACTCCTTACTCGACTTCTCCCATAATTATAATGATATGGTCATGCCTTTCTAAATTTGGTCACTGAAGTTATTGTCACGGTCTTGTTTGTATGTAGTACATGCTGACTAGCTGTCATGAACATTATTTCTGACATGACTACCAACAGGAGAGGTGGCAATATGGGATTGGTGTCACTCGGTGGAAATGAATTTCTCTTTATTCATTCCCCGGGGATGGTTGTTGGACATTTCAACAAGGTCAGTATTTATTGATCATACCCTTTTACCCGAGAGAGAAATCTTTGAGAAGCCAAGTGGTGAAAGACAACCTAGACAGGAATGCAGTCTTTAGGTTGCAATTAGATCAGCCATGAACTTACTAAGTGCATAGTGAATTGGAGGATCAAGTGGTATATTCCTGTCCTTAAACCAACATTGATAAAAAATTGTCCTTCTGCCTCAGCATGCCACAAGTAGGAGCTTCTCCTAAGAGACTTTTAGAATTGTTTATCAACCAGAGTATATTCCCAAATAAATGTAAACAAATTGACAGTTTACTCACCTTCATTCACATAATTGCACATCAACAGATAACTATTCAACAGATTAAGAATCTGTTATGGATACCGTTCATCCCCATTAAAGAAACCTTCTTGTGAAAATTGATAAAAAACTAATAAATAAAATAATTCATGTGCGTGTATGAGCTTATGTAAACATAAATAATACCATTGAGAGAGAGGTAGCTGCATCAATTGTCAGAGGTAAGACTTTTTTCTATTAAAATTTCTGCTTGGAACTAAGCTGAGGGCATCTTGAAAGGGGCTGCAGATTGGATTGATCATCCTTAAAGATGGCCACAACCTCTTTCAAGTGATTGCTGGGATCAGATTCAGGCTTTACAAGATAGTTTGCATTAGGAGTTAATGTTATGTAAGGCTTTAAGGGTACAGCATTTGTGCATTTGTGTAATTTTATGGAGCAAATGTCAGTTGGTCAAATTCAGATTAGTTTATTGTTTATATACCAGGGTGCAATGACGTTCCTTGTTCACATGAAGCTCACAAAGTAAACAGTATTTGATTAGTACATCAATATATACAAGAAATGTAAAACAGCAGAATAGTGCAAAGATTGCAGTACAACATTTGGTGGAGCAAAATAAATTCAGGAAATGCAATAATGAAATAACCATATGAGACCATGTTGAGAATAAATATACATCACAGCACCTCAGGAAAAGAGTGTGAAAGAGGTAATTGCTGTAGTAGTCTATAATAGCAATGGGGATGAGGCTGTTCTTCACTGGTTGGCTCTCCACTCTGCTCTTCACTCTACTCTTCAATAAGCACACTTATGTCAGGCTGTAATCCATCAACTACAACTCAGTGACCAAAACCATCATTTCCTCCAAGGTACTAGGTTCAGGGAACCAGGTCTCTGCACATCGTTTTGCAAGTGGATCCTCGAATTCCTCACAACACAATGGGAGCGAGTTGGCAACAACACTTCCTCCTCAATAACAATTAGTGCTCGGTCCACTGTTCCACCCACTCTTTACCCATGCTGTGCGGCTGGACACAGTTCCAACGTCATCTTTAAATTCGTAAAGACACTGCCATTGTTGGACTGATCATAGGTAACAATGTCAGAATGCAGGAGGGTGGCAGAACAACTTAGCTCCCACAGTCAGTAAGACTAAGTAGCCGGTTGTTATCTTTAGAAAAGAAAGGCCTAGGATTCACAAAGCTTTCTTCATCGAGGGGTTGGTGGTGGAGAGAGTGCACAATGTCATGTTCCTGGGCATGTATATCTCTGAAGATCTGTTCTGGACTCAGCTCATTGATGCAGTCATAAAGAAAGCCCACCAATGCCTCTACTTCCATAGAAGATTGAGGATATTCAGTATGTTAAATACTCCAGATTTCCAACGGGTAGAAAGCATATTGACTAGTTGCATCATAGACTGGTTCAGCATCTCCAAAATCCAGGAATGAAGAAAATTACAAGAAGTGGTGACACTGCTCAGTCCATCATGGTTACTGACCTCCCCACCATTGAAGGGATCTAGAGCAGGAGCTGGCTCAATATATCAGCCGGCATCATCAAGTACCCACACCATTGTGGCCATTTCACTTCTGCCATCAGGAAGAAGGCATTGGAGTCTGAAAACCATGATCTTCATGTTCACAAACTGTTTCTTCCCAATAACCATTAGACTTCTGAATACTACAAACGACAACAAAACTATGAACCTCAAACTCCCTTCATTGCACTATGGAATATGGACATTTGTTTTGTACCAATACTGATTTTTTTTTAAATTGTTGAACTTTTCTTTTTGTTCTACGAGTACTACGAGGACGACAGATGGCACAATGGGCTAAGTGTTCGGCTGGCAACCGGAAGGTAGCTGGTTCGAATCCCGCTTGGAGTGCATACTGTCGTTGTGTCCTTGGGCAAGACACTTCACCCACCTTTGCCTGTGTGTGTGGATGTAATTATGTGAAGCACTTTGGGGTCAATGCAAGTTGACTAAAAATGTGCTATATAAATAAAGACATTTAATTTAATTTTAATTTACTGTGTTTATAGACCTATTATGCAGCGGCAAGTAAGAATTTAATTGTACTGTTTTTGGTACATATAACGATTAAACTCTTGTCTGGCCGATTAGGAAAAGGGGAGATGCAACGAGAACTGGGTGTCCTGGTACACCAGTCATTGAAAGTAGGCATGCAGGTGCAGCAGGCAGTGAAGAAAGCGAATGATATGTTAGCATTCATAGCAAAAGGATTTGAGTATAGGAGCAGGGAGGTTCTACTGCAGTTGTACAAGGTCTTGGTGAGACCACACCTGGAGTATTGCATACAGTTTTGGTCTCCTAATCTGAGGAAAGACATTCTTGCCATAGAGGGAGTACAGAGAAGGTTCACCAGACTGATTCCTGGGATGTCAGGACTTTCATATGAAGAAAAACTGGATAGACTCGGCTTGTACTCACTAGAATTTAGAAGATTGAGGGGGGATCTTATAGAAACGTACAAAATTCTTAAGGGGTTGGACAGGCTAGATGCAGGAAGATTGTTCCAGATGTTGGGCAAGTGCAGATCAAGGGGTCACAGTTTATGGATAAGGGGGAAATCTTTTAGGACCGAGATGAGAAAAACATTTTTCACACAGAGAGTGGTGAATCTCTGGAATTCTCTGCCACAGAAGGTAGTTGAGGCCAGTTCATTGGCTATATTTAAGAGGGAGTTAGATGTGGCCCTTGTGGCTAAAGGTATCAGGGAGTATGGAGAGAAGGCAGGTACAGGATACTGAGTTGGATGATCAGCCATGATCATATTGAATGGCGGTGCAGGCTCGAAGGGCTGAATGGCCTACTCCTGCACCTATTTTCTATGTTTTTATGTCTCTTGGTTGGGAAGAGATCAATGTGGTAGACACAAAATGCTGGAGTAACTTAGCAAGCCAGGCAGGATATCTGGGGAGAAGGAATGGGTGACGTTTCGGGTCGAGACCATTCTTCAGACCAATGTGGTGTGCGATGTCACAGGCCATGTACTCCTGGCTCACGAGAGATGCAGCACGAAAACAGACCCTCAGCCAATCAAGTCGACAATGTGAATCACGCACCTATCTACACTAATCCTATTTTTTCTAATCACCCCACATTCTGATCTATTTCACCACTTACCTACCCACTAGAGGCAGGTAAATCACAAACTTGCATTTCTTGGATTTACGTGGCTGCACAGTGCTAACCCAAGGCTTGAAGGGGATGCAGGAGTACTTCACCTTCTGGCGATTTTTCCCTAATCCATCTATAAGTGTTCGGCACGGACTAGAAGGGCTGAGATGGCCTGTTTCCGTGCTGTAATTGTTATATGGTTATAGACAACTGCCACTGCCTTTCACCTTTGCGCCAATGCAAAGCTCCGAGTGTCCTTTTGTGGTAAGCCTGAGAAGAATGAAAATTCCCCAAGTACCTCAGAGTCACCCTGGATCGCACCCTCACCTATCGTGATCACCTGAAGAGGGTGGCTGATAAACTGGAAGCAAGGGTCAACTTCATCAGGAAACTTGCAGTCAACAGCTGGAGATCGAATGCACACACCCTCCATACCGCAAGCTTAGCCCTAGTCCACTCAACAGCCGAGTTTTGCTCAACAGCTTGAGCTAATAGCTGTCACACCAAAGGAGTTGACCTGTCCATTACTCTGCAATGGGTCATCACAGGGACGCTTAAGTCAACACCTTTGCAGTGGCTCCCTGCCCTCTCTCATATAGCCCCTCCCAGCATACACGGAAGGGAGAGGATGTTGAAAGATTGGTGCACCATCGAGGATAACCTTGACCTTCCCATTCATGCTGACTTCAACAATCTGCCCACCATGCGCCTGAAGTCTTGCAAACCCTTCTGGTCTTCCATTAAATCCCTGGGAGACTTTGACTCCAAGACTGAATGGTGCAGAGCCTGGAAAGATGCCAACACCAACAACAGAGAGGTTATCACCGACCCCACAGTGAAACCACCGGGTTTTGACCTGCATCGCAAGCAATGGCCGACCCTCAACAGAATCAGCACCCTCCATGCAAGAACAGCACCATCACCTACATAAGTGGGGGATGACAGATAGCCCTGCTTGCAACTGCGGACATCCAGACCAGACCATCCCACACATTGTGAATGACTGCCCACTGAGGCTTTTCCCTGGGGGTATCAAAACCATCCACCCAGTAACTAATGCTGTCGTGGCATGGATGTCTACCCTTGATCTATAACTTTAGGCTGTGCACGCCACACGCAAGAAGAAGAAGTAGAAGATTTCTTGGAATGTGGGAGGAATCTGGTGCAAGTGAGGTTCTCTTTATTTGTTCCATATAACCATATAACAATAACCATATAACAATTACAGCACGGAAACAGGCCATCTCGGCCCTACAAGTCCATGCCGAACAATTCTTTTCCCTTAGTCCCCACCTGCCTGCACTCATACCATAACCCTCCATTCCCTTCTCATCCATATGCCTATCCAATTTATTTTTAAATGATACCAACGAACCTGCCTCCACCACTTCCACTGGAAGCTCATTCCACACCGCTACCACTCTCTGAGTAAAGAAGTTCCCCCTCATGTTACCCCTAAACTTCTGTCCCTTAATTCTGAAGTCATGTCCTCTTGTTTGAATCTTCCCTATTCTCAAAGGGAAAAGCTTGTCCACATCAACTCTGTCTACCCCTCTCATCAATTTAAAGACCTCTATCAAGTCCCCCCTTAACCTTCTGCGCTCCAGAGAAAAAAGACCTAACTTATTCAACCTTTCTCTGTAACTTAGTTGTTGAAACCCAGGCAACATTCTAGTAAATCGCCTCTGTACTCTCTCTATTTTGTTGACATCCTTCCAGATCATTGATGTACATGACAAACAACAAAGGACCCAACACAGATCCCTGAGGCACCCCACTAGTCACCTGCCTCCAACCCGACAAACAGCCATCCACCATTACCCTCTGGCGTCTCCCATTCAGCCACTGTTTAATCCATCTTGCTACTCCTGCATTTATACCCAACAGTTGAAACTTCTTAACCAACCTTCCATGAGGAACCTTGTCAAAGGCCTTACTAAAGTCCATATAGACAACATCCACTGCTTTACCCTCTTCAATTTCCCTAGTAACCTCTTCAAAAAATTCAAGAAGATTAGTCAAACATGACCTTCCAGGCACAAATCCATGTTGACTGTTCCTAATCAGACCCTGTTTTTTTGCAGATGCTTATATATATTATCTCTAAGTATCTTATCCATTAATTTGCCCACCACTGAAGTCAAACTAACAGGTCTATAATTGCTAGGTTTACTCTTAGAACCCTTTTTAAACAAGGAACAACATGCGTAGTACGCCAATCCTCGGGGACTATTCCCGTTTCTAATGACAGTTGAAATATTTCTGTCATAGCCCCGGCTCTTTCTACACTCACTTCCCTCAATGTCCTAGGGAATATCCTGTCAGGACCTGGAGACTTATCCACTTTTATATTTTTCAAAAGTGTCAGTACTTCTTTTACTTTGAAACTCATAGTATCCATAGCTACTCTACCAGTTTCCCTTACCTCACATAATTCAATATCCTTCTCCTTGGTGAATACCGAAGAAAATAAATTGTTCAATATCTCCCCCATCTCTTTTGGCTCTGCAGATAGCTGTCCACTCTGTCTCTCCAATGGACCAATTTTATCCCTCGTTATCCTTTTGCTATTAATATAGCTGTAGAAACCCTTTGGATTTACTTTCACCTTTCTTGCCAAAGCAACCTCATATCTTCTTTTAGCTTTTCTAATTTCTTTCTTAAGATTCTTTTTACATTCCTTATACTCCTCAAGCACCTCATTTACTTCATGCTGCCTATAATTATTGTCGATCTCCCTCTTTTTCCAAACAATATGTCCAATTTCCCTTGAAAACCAGGGCTCTTTCCAATTTTTACATTTTCCTTTCAACCAAACAGGAACATAAAGATTCTGTACTCTTAAATTTCCCCTTTAAATGTCCTCTATTTCTCTTCTACATCCTTCCCATAAAACAAAATGTCCCAGTTCACTCCTTTTAAATCATTTCGCATCTCATCAAAGTTAGCCTTTCTCCAATCAAAAATCTCAACCTTAGGTCCAGTTCTGACCCTCTCCATAATTATATTGAAACTAATGATATTGTGATCACTGGACCCGAAGTGCTCCCCAACGCATACCTCCACCACCTGTCCCGTCTCATTTCCTAACAGGAGGTCCAGCACTGCCCCTCCTCTAGTAGGTACCTCTATGTATTGCTGCAAAAAACTATCCTGCACTCATTTTACAAACTCCAAACCATCCAGCCGATTTACAGAATGTGTTTCCCAGTCTATATGTGGAAAGTTGAAATCTCCCACAATCACTACCTTGTGATTACTACTAAAATCTGCTATCTCCTTACATATTTGCTCTTCCAATTCTCGATCCCCATTTGGCGGTCTATAATACACCCCTATAAGTGTTGCTACACCTTTCCCACTTCTCAGTTCCACCCAAACAGCCTCCCTAGATGAGCCCTCCAATCTATCCTGCCAAAGCATTGCTGTAATATCTTCCCTGACTAGCAATGCAACACCTCCACCTCTTGCCCCTCCAATTCTATCACACCTGAAGCAACAAAATCCTGGAAAATTTAGTTTCCAATCACAGCCCTCCTGCAACCATGTTTGACTGATCGCCACAACATCATACTTCCAGGTGTCTATCCAGACTCTAAGCTCATCCACCTTTTTTACAATGCTCCTAGCATTAAAATATGCACATTTAAGAAACCCCCCGCCTCTTATTCTCTGTTTATTTCATTTTTCTTCTTTCTCCTCTTGTGTCCGAGTGCTTCCCTTTT